>NC_142932.1:83399470-83434470 GCF_046866305.1 Octopus bimaculoides
AAGTTGACGTTGGCGGAATTTGAACCCAGAACATGAAGACGGATGAGATGCTGCTAAGCATTGTACCTGACGGTGCTAACAATTCTGCCAGCTCACACTGCCTTAGCTAGAGGGATTCATATTAACTTGGGTACTTGACAGGTATTTATCTTCTCAGCAACAGAAGGATAAAAGAGAAAAATTGACTTCAACAGGATTTGAATTCAGTACGTAAAGTGCTGTAACGAAATACTGCAAAGGCATTTTGGTCAATATTCAAAGAATTCTGCCAAGAAATTTGTTCCTTTAACATGGAAATTCTATCGTTGTTGTTGCTGCTATTATTATTATTATTATTATTATTATTATTATTATTATAATTATTATTATCATTCTTCTTCTTCTTCTTCTTCTTCTTCTTCTTCTTCTTCTTCTTCTTCTTCTTCAAAACCTCTGCTGCTGCTGCCACCACCATTTACTTTGTCGTCGTTGTCGTCATCATCACCATCGTCGTCATTGTTTAGCATGTGTTTTACATGCTGGCGTTGTTTAGACAGCAGCTGGTGAACCACTGGTACTATGACAAGCTCCAGTTAAGTGCCCTTCCAAATGCCAACCACTTTGAACAATGTATTGGGTGCTTCTAGTGAGGTCACCAAGTAACTCCCATGACAGGACCCAGAACCAAGGGCATAGAGTATTGAAGGAAGGGGGCTTTCTCTTAAAATCAATAAATTGGGTTCAAGCAACATCAAGTATTTGGACTTTACTTCTATTGCATTTTTTTTCTTTAGTTTAGCTTTCCAAGAGAAGGAATATCATTTTGGTTTTCCGTGGTTAAGAACTAAAGCAGAAACAAAAACATCAGAGGAGAGAGAAACAAATCTGTTGGCAGTGGTTGGCTTAACCAAGGCTATTACTGGATTTAGTAAAATGAAACGATTCCAACATTGTCCAAATGAGTCTGGTTTTTGGAGGTTTTGATTACGGGGCCCTAACCACATAATTCCATGGCACTGATAATTGTAAAACAATAATAAATAAATGAATAAATAAATAAAAACAACGCAACAAAAATGAAAGACAGGAAGCTAGGAAATAAAGGAGAATTAGGCCATAAATAGAAGACTAAAATTAACCTTTCATTGAAGAACACAAGTGAAAATTATGGCCTTTAGTATGCTGTGATGTGTCTGCAAGAATGAATGAAGGTTCGTAGTTAATGTTCTCAGTCTGTTACAATCCTGATTCCACCTGATGGTTAGTTACCATTGTTGTACACATTCCATAGAAATGATTGTTTGAAGCATTCACTGGTGTTGCCAAGTAGACGCAGTTTTGGCGTGAATGGCATTTTTCTTAAAGACATGCTCTGGAATTGGCAGAGGGGAATGTTACTTAAACTAACGAGAACAAGAATTTATAGCTTTTTAATTCTTTCTATGTCTTTGACAGATTTGCATCCTTAGATTATCAGAAGAAATTCTTCAGTCGTAAAGTATCAATCATGTCAGGGTTGTTTTTCTGAAGAAGGTCAAAGGGGTATTTTATGAAACAAAAGAATTTAAAGATTGTCATTACCGCCTTCACAACCTCTATACATGTATGTGTGTGTGTGGATGTGTGTTGTATGTGTGAGTGTACATACATACAAATATACACACGCATACAGACACATGTGTACACACACATAAATGTACATGCATAAACCTACACACACACATGCATACATACAATGCATGTGTGTTTATGTTTATATATATATATATATATACACACACGCATACATACACATCTCTCTCTTTCACTATATATATATATATATATATATATATATATATATATGTGTATGTATATATATGCATATGCATATTTATGTGTGTGTGTGTTTGTGTGTGTGTGTGTGTGTATAAATATATTTATATATTGTATGTGGCTAATTATAAATATGTGCTCACACACATGCATACACACATTTTTATATATAAAGAAAAATGGATTTAAACAGTTCAACTGCCAGAAATAATAACCAAATCTCCCGTATTTCATAGCCCCCCCCCCCCCCCACCACTCATCTTAGAAACAAAAACTCAACAAATAATCATGTCCTAATTGTCCTAATTGTCCCATGTCTGTATGGAAAAAGGGTAGGTTATTCATGGCTGGAGTGCCTTTGATCAAAAATCGGTTCAATCAACTTTGAGCAGGAACCAACTAACGAACAAACAAGAACAACAACATAAAAAAAAAACTATCTGATCATTAACATTGACCTATAACCATTTGAACCAGCAAACTTCCAATCCAATGGACTTATAAACTTAACCACCTGAACCATCATGAACTTGCATATATTTTTGTCCAAATCATATCTATTTATTCTTTTATGCTTTGACCTGTTTCACTCATTGGACTTTAATCATGCTGAGGCACCACCTTGCTGGGGTGGGGGTGAGGGTGGGGGGTTTAATCAGTCAAATTAACTCCTGTACTTATTCTTTCGTCCTGAGCAGCTAAGTTATGGGATATAAATGAACCAACACTAGATGTCAAGTTGTGAAAGACAAACAGAAAAGTACACACATTTATATATATTTGAATATGTATCTCTTTCTCTCTCTCTCTCTCTCTTTCTCTAACACACACACACACACACACACAAACTTCTCTCTCTCTCTCTCTCTCTCTCTCTCTCCCTCTCTGTATACATACATACAGACACGCACATATACTCATGTATACACACACTCTGCATACACACAAACATATATATACTCATTCATATATATTCTTTTATTGTTTTCCTTCTCACCGTCATCCGTGCTTGTGGCATGCAAAAAGCACCTTTTGAGCATTGGGGCTCACGGAGGCAAGGACAAATGACCAAGATGTTTGGCAATATGCCATACTTGAGAAGAAGACCCATCAAGCCAAGTGAAATCGTTGTCATGGCAATACTGGTGTCACACAACTGGTATCCATGCTGGTGGCATGAAAAAGCTCTCATTACACTCTTGGAGTGATTGGCGTTAGGAAGGGCATCCAACAGTGGAAACCATGCCAGATCAGATTGGAGTCTGGTGCAGCCCCTCAGCTTACCAGCTCTGGTCAACTATCCAACCCATGCCAGCATGGACAATGGACGTTAAATGATGATGATGATTATATATATATTTATATATGTATACCTACATACATACATACATATATTCTTTTATTATTTCACTTGTTTCAGTCATCTTGACTGTAACCATGCTGGAGCACCACCTTTAGTTGAACAAATCGACCCCAGGACTTGATCGTTGTAAGCCTAGTAGTTATTCTATCGGGTCTCCTCTGCTGAACCGCTAAGTTACTGGGACGTAAACACACCAACATCGGTTGTCAAGCGATGGTGGGGTGACATAAACAGGCACACACACACACACACATACACACACATACGATAGGCTTCTTTCAGTTTCCGTCTACCAAATCCACTCACAAAGCCTTGATCGGTCCGAGGCTATAGTAGAAGACATTTGCCCAAGGTGCCATGCAGTGGGACTGAACCCAGAACCATGTTGTTGGTAAGCAAGCTACTTACGACATAGCCACTCCTGCGCTGATATATATATATATATATATATATATATATATATATATATATATATATATATATATATATATATATATATATATACATACACACACACACACACACACACACACACACACACACACACATACATACATACATACATACATACATACATACATGCATACATGCATGCATATATATGTGTCTAGAAATCCATACATTGTTTTATAACTATTACTTAAATAGCGAAATTTCATGAGGAAAATTATTAGAGTGACCTTGCTTGTATGAAGTTTAAGACATATGGAATATTCTCATGAGAGGCAGTAATGGAATGAAAAACATACGCTTGAAACAGCCATTTTAGCACATGTCACTTGCAAAGTTTGTTTGTTTTTTTAATAAAGAACATAAACACTATTTTCTTCATAATTTTCATATACTATTTCAAAATGTATTTAAATGACGAATATTTTAACAGAAAACAGGCTCAGATTACCAGCTGAATGATTAGAAATGTATAACTCGGAGTACTGGAATTATGAACTTTTCAGTTATAACACACACACACACACACACACACACACACACACACACACACACACACACACACACACACACACACGTACAGCAGTATAGCATTGACAAAGAGTACTCAACATGGTATCAGGGATCAACAATGTTTTATTTTGGTTGAGTCAGTCTCTTTCTACTCTGAGTTTCACCAGTTGGTGCTCAAGGCCTTTAGACAAATTACAACTTGCCTGATGACAATATGCACCACAGATGAAAAGAGACTGACTCAATCAAACTATAATATTATAAAAATAACACACACACACAGACACATGCATGCACATGCATTCACACATGTGCGCATGTTTGCATACACACACATATGTGTGTGTGTGTGTGTGTGTGTGTGTCTTTATGCCTGTGTTTGTACCCCACCATTGCTTGACAAGCAGTGTTGGTGTGTTTACGTCCCTGTAACTTAACAGTTTGGCAAAAAGAGACTGACAGAATAAATACCAGGCTTATAAAAAAAAGTATTGGGATCGATTCATTTAATTAAACATTCTCCGAGATGGTGCTCCAGGATGGCCACAGTCCAATGACTGAAACATGTAAAAGAAGAGATACACATACATGGATTTCTGTCTACTAAATTCAGTCACAATGCAGTGGATCGTCTGGAGTTATAAGAGAAGAGATATTTGTAGATATTTGTTCAAGGTGTTGCACTGTGGGACTGAACCTAAAACCATTTGGTTGAAATTACTCTTTTAGTCGTTTACTTGTTTCAGTCATTTGACTGCGGCCATGCTGGAGCATTGCTTTTAGTCAAGCAAATCGACCCCTAGACTTATTCTTTGTAAGCCTAGTACTTATTCTATCAGTCTCTTTGCCGAACTGCTAAGTTACGGGGACGTAAACACACCAGCATCGGTTGTCAAGCGATGGTGGGGGGACAAACACAGACACACAAACATATATACACACACACACATACATATATATATATATATATATATATATATATATATATATATATACTTATATATTTATATATACGACAGGCTTCTTTCAGTTTCCATCTACCAAATCCACTCACACGGCTTTGGTCGGCCCGAGGCTATAGTAGAAGACACTTGCCCAAGGTGCCACGCAGTGAGACTGAACCCAGAACCATGTGGTTGGTAAGCAAGCTACTTACCACACAGCCACCACATAGCCATGCCTGCACTTTTATAAAACTTATTTAATAATTTTGTTTGTAATTTTCCCATCAAATTTTGGAAAAAAAAAAAAAGATGAATATTTTAAATGAAATTTCAAAACATAAATGATGATTTCTAGTTCACCTCTCTCAAAGATCTCTCACACCATTTAATCAACTCAACCTTCCACTTTCATTTCCCCTCCTCTACCCCCACCTACACTCCACCTCCACTTATACTCCACCTCCACTCCATCCTCCGCTCCACCGTCAGCAGCCTGACATTGCCAAACAGAGGAATGGTTTATTCATTCAAGTTGAAAAATATTCTCAGCTGGTGGCAGACCAAACCAGGCAGGGTTGGCAGTTGTGGAATGTGATTGGATTTAGATTAGCAGTAATTGGAATCAAATTTAATTGATAATGAACAGTAGGTGTGTGTGATGGTAGTGGTGGTGGTCGTGGTGGGGGAGGAGATGGGTGAAAAAGTGGTGGTGGGGTAAGACCCTGTGGTTTTGAATAATTAGCAACTGTTGAATTAAATGAAAATGCTGACAGATTTTGGCAATAAAAATAGTCCTTCTTCACATCCCTACTCTTTGCCATCTTTGGCTGAAATCATTTGCCAAAAATCCTACACATCACACACATATACGCACAGACTCATTCACATACACATTCACGGATGTAATATATATATGTATATATATATATATATATATTCACGCATATATTTTTATACACTAGCATATATATTCACACACATATACACATATCACATATGCATGTGTATATACATACATATGTATATGTATATATATGTGTGTGTGTGCGTGCGCGGGTGTGTGTGTATGTGTGCGTGTGTATGTGCGTGTGTGTGTTACATAAATGCACATATACAGGGCATATACACACACACACATTATATATACATTATTGAAAGACACAAACACATATGGACACATACATGCAAATATTCACACATGTACATGTGTATGCGGATATACATAACACACACATTTACATAAGCAAAACCTAACTCTCTCACACATTCACAGATATACATGCATATACATACATACATTGCACACACATGCATTTGCACAAACAGGACCTTCTTTGCTCTCTCTCTCTCTTTCTCTCTCTCTCTCTTTCTCTCTCTCACTCTTTCTCTCTCTCTCTCTCTTTCTCTCTCTCTCTCTTTCTCTCTCTCTCTTTCTCTCTCTCTCTTTCTCTCTCTCTCACTCTCTCTTTCCCTCTCTCTCTCTTGCACACACACACACACACACACACACACACATGCACACAGAGAATTTGGTCCAGAGGAAGGGGCTAATCTCTATGGCCTTTACAGGCTATCAGAGACCAATGCGATTAGCATGGTTAATGTTCCTTTTGAACATTTGTCGTTTGATTGTTGCCAGGAAAAACATGTGCACTGAAGGGATTTTTGGAGAGAATGGTGTTATGGGGAAGAAGGACTGGATGTAGGGGTTAATTAATGTAGGGGCTGGGCAACAGGACATAACATGGATGAGGAGCAACACATGAATTAGGAGTGCCTGAGTAGAAGTGGTTTGAAGTCAGCAAACTCTGAAATGCAGGGGCAACTAATTGCACCATATTCCTGCTCACTGCTATTGGAACAGAGATGGTTATCCACAAGTGTGAGCTCTGTGATTCAGAGTGGCTGCTCCAGCACATCTCCCTTGCCTTAAACTGAGGCAATGCCTTTTCCGTTTTTGTCTATAGAGACCATGAGGTGATCTGAATTACAGGAAATCAAGAGAAATTAGGAATTTCGTAGCTTACTACATGAGTAATGAAGTGTATGAACCAGACAGAGAGGTAACTAATTGTAGCTGTGATAAAGAAAGAAGCAGATATAAGAGACAACATATCTGTGGGCCGGAAATTTAACCCTTTAGCATTCAGATTATTCTGTTAAATGTTCTGCTTATTTATTCACATTGTTTTGAATTAATCATGAATTATCTTGTAGCATGGTATGTTGTTTTTAATTTGACATAGTAGAGTAGGTGTGAGGGACCAGATCTGTCCTTTTGCCAGATATGGCTGGTTTAAATGCTAAAGGGCTAAGAGTGTTGGTGAGTGACTTTATTACAATTAGTCAAGCAAACTTTCTTTGGTTGTGACCTAAAGACGCCCTGAGCCTGTAGTGGTAGCAGCAGCAGCACTGTCCCAAGTGTAGGATTATTACTCTGTGGTCGGGCCTCACCTGAGTTTTTGAAGAAGTTTGAAAGTTGTTTGGAACTGGGTTGTTTCCTAGTTCTTAAGAGGAACATTTGTCGTTGTGAAGCAGTTTTGGCCATGGTGAAGATGTATGTTCTTCAGGAGAGACCCTTAGTGATAACTAAGTAATGGTTGGGACATTGTCAAGGCTTCCTAACAACCATCAGACTACAAATGTTCAAAAGGAACAAAACATTATCCATGTTCATCTCATTGGTTTCAGATGGTCTGTTAAAAGCCATAGAGATCAGCGCCTTCAGCCAGACCAAACTATGAGGAGGTGTTGAAAAGTTCCTGGCTTTTGGTAAAAGAAAATACAGGAGGATCACAGTGCCGATGGACTGGCTCCTGTGCAGGTGGCACGTAAAATACACCATTTCGAGCATGGCCGTCGCCAGTACCGCCTGACTGGCCCTCGTGCCGGTGGCACATAAAACACCCACTACACTCTTGGAGTGGTTGGCATTAGGAAGGGCATCCAGCCGTAGAAACTCTGCCAAATCAGATTGGAGCCTGGTGTCGCCTCCTGGTCCACTAGTCCTCCGTCAAATCGTCCAACCCATGCTAGCATGGAAAGCGGACGTTAAACGACGATATTCCCCTCTCAGATTCACAGACTTATTGCAGCGGTCCTTCAGTTTTTCTAAGCTCTGTAAAAGAACTCTGAAGGTTGGGCCTCCGACCACACCTTAATGCCAGGAACTTTTTAGCACCGCTTCATAGTTGTATTCTTCCAGGTGCAGATCCTTTTAGTCTCTTCTTACAACAAAGGGATGTAGTGTACAAAAATACAGGATACACACGTTCCTGGCTATGAAGATTGATATGTTTATAATTACAAATATATTATAAATAGATTGAAAATAAATGTATTTGTAATTACAAGAGACAGAGAAAGAGAGAGAGGTAGAGAGGGAGAGAGAGAGAGAGAGAGAGAAGAGAGAGGTTGACTAATAGAAACATCGTTTGTGTATTTATACACACACACACATGCACACACACACACACACACAAACACACACACATGCACATGGATACACATAGTCATATGCACGCAAATACATGCATAGCAGAGACACACGTAACCAATACACACATATACACACACACATGCACACACATGCATACACACATACACACCCAAAGAAACAAGCGTAAATACACAAACACTTATAAAACATACACCATGGCACTTTCATATACCAATATCCATGCAAAAACATTTGTATTCACACTCGTACACGCACACACACACACACACACACACAAATACGGATATATACATGCGCATACACACATAGAGGCACCCGTACCATAAGAATGAAAAGAAACATAATGAAATAAAATGAATTCATTAATCAAATAATTAATTACATTATTTACACAATGAAAAATTCCCCCCAAAGTTTCAGTGACCTTTTCCAGAGTTCACACACACACAGACACACACACACACACACACACACACACACACATACATACTTAGGCACACACACACATGCACACACACACCACACATACACACACACAGACAAGCTCTACTTATACACATACACCCACACACCTGTACACATATACGCCAACATACACAACATACAGAGACACATACAGACATCACACAAACACACATGCACATATAAAGACACATACGTGCACACACACACATACACACATACACACACACACACACACACACACACACACACCTGACTTACTTTCATACACCACATTTATAAATAATACAGTTTGACATCCTAGGATTCTGGAGAGAAAATGTCCTCCATTTCTTCCCATTCACTAATTCTTATTTCTTTATTGCCCACAAGGGGTTAAACATAGAGGGGACAAACAAGGGAATTAAGTCGACTACATCGACCCTCCGTGTATAACTGGTACATAATTTATCGACCCCGAAAGGATGATAGGCAAAGTCGACCTCGGCAGAATTTGAACTCGGAATGTAACGGCAGACGAAATACCACTAAGCACTTCGTCCGGTGTGCTAACGTGTCTGCCAGCTCACCGCCTTTCCCATTCACTAATTCTGTTGTGAAAACAGTTTAAAGAATAGGTGGAACAAGGGTAGAACCTCCATCCTGATCAAGGATACAGTCACATTTGATATGAATATGTATGTGTGTATGAATATGTATGAATATTGGGTGTATATCATGTGTCTGTTTAGGGGTTTGAGTATAAGTGTAGGCATGGCTGTGTGGTAAGAAGCTTGCTTTTCAATCATGTGGTTTTGGGTTCAGTCCTACTGCATGGCTGGCAACTTGGACAAGTGTCTGCTACTATTGTCTCAGGTTGACTAAAGGTTTGTGAATGGATTTGGTAGATGGAAACTGAAAGAAGCCTATTGTGTACACACACACACATATATGAGAAGTTTCAGGTGTGGAAGCAAGGACTAGAATCGAAGGGCCTTAGAGTCAACCTAGCTAAAACCAAAGTCCTAATAAGTAGGAAGGTAGACAAAACACAAACCCCTTCTGGTAGATGGCCCTGCTCTATCTGTAGAAAAGGCGTAGGTAGAAACTCTATAAGATGTACCCAGTGCAAGCAATGGACACATAAGAGGTGCAGCAATATCAAAGGAAGGTTAACTAGGAAGTTAGTTTTTGTATGTGGCAGATGTTCAGGAGCAATAAACACTGAAAATGTGCAGAAAACAACTTTGGCCACATTTCAGGGAGAAAAACTAGACTTAGCTGATAGCTTCCGCTATCTAGGTGACCAAGTTAGAAGTGGGGGAGGGTGCACTGAAAGTAGCTGCTAGAATAAGAATAGTCTGGGCAAAGTTCAGAGAGCTCTTACCTCTGCTGGTGACAAAGGGCTTCTCACTCAGAGTAAAAAGCAGACTGTATGACGCATGTGTACGAACAGCCATGCTACATGGCAGTGAAACATAGGCCATGACTGCTGAGGACATGCGTAGGCTTGCAAGGAATGAAGCCAGTATGCTCCGATGGATGTATAATGTCAGTGTGCATACTAGACAGAGTGTTAGTACCTTGAGAGAAAAGTTGAACCTAAGAAGCATCAGTTGTGGTGTGCAAGAGAGATGATTGCGCTGGTATGGACATGTGGCAAGAATGGATGATGATAGCTGTGTGAAAAAGTGCCACACCCTAGCAGTTAAGGGAACCTGTGGAAGAGGTAGGCCCAGGAAGACCTGGGATGAGGTGGTGAGGCACGACCTTCGAACATTAGGCCTCACCGACGTGATGACTTCTGACCGAGACCTTTGGAAACATGCTGTGCGTGAGAAGACCCGGCAAGCCAAGTGAGACCTAAATCCAAGGCCTCTGCCAGGGGTGTAGCCAGCCCACTTATGCGTACCTTCCTTCATTGGACACTAAACTCTGCTTGCGAAAACCTGTTGAGGCAAGTGAAATCGAAATCGAACTAAATTCAACGACTGGCACCCACGCCAATGTCGTCTCCTTCATTGGACATTAAACTTGGCAAGCGAAAGCAAAATCGTGATGGCACCTGTGCCCAGCGTCGCCTTCCTGGCACTTGTGCTGGTGGCAAGTGTAAAGACATTCGAGCGAGATCGCTGTCAGTGCCGCTGGACTGGCTCCTGTGCAGGTGGCATGTAAAATACACCATTTTGAGCGTGGCTGTTGCCAGTACCGCCTGACTGGCCTTCGTGCCGGTGGCACGTAAAAGCACCCCCTACACTCTCGGAGTGGTTGGCGTTAGGAAGGGCATCCAGCTGTAGAAACTCTGCCAAATCAAATTGGAGCCTGGTGTAGCCATCTGGTTTCACCAGTCCTCAGTCAAATCGTCCAACCCATGCTAGCATGGAAAGCAGACGTTAAACGATGATGATGATGATGATATATATATATATATATTAAAAAAAAATTTATATATGTATATATACACACACACACACACAACACATGCACATACACACACATACTTGCATGCGCACAAAGAGAGTAGAGAAAGAAAGGAATGTTTGTTAAAGAATTTAAAAACAAAATCAATATCAGTAAATGAATTGTGAATTAGTTATAAAGTGAAAGGAAAGTTCATCATAGATAAGAACTGGTAAGAGGTGGCATGGGTGGGGGTGGGGGGTATGCGAGAGAAGGAGACTGGTGGGGTGGGACACAGAGAAATTATTCATATGTGTGTGTGTGTGTGTGTATGAGTATGATGACTGTGTTTGAGTGTGTGTATGCGTGTGTGCGTGTATGATAACTGTGTTTAAATGTGTGTGTGTGTGTATGATGACTGTGTTTGAATGTGTGTGTGTGTGTGCGTGTATGATAACTGTGTTTGAATGTGTGTGTGTGTGTGTGTGTGTGTGTGTATGATGACTGTGTTTGAATGTGTGTGTGTGTCTGTGTATGATGACTGTGTTTGAATGTGTGTGTGTGTGTGTGTGTGTGTGTGTGTATGATGACTGTGTTTGAATGTGTGTGTGTGTGCGTGTATGATAACTGTGTTTGAATGTGTGTGTGTGTGTGTGTGTGTGTATGATGACTGTGTTTGAATGTGTGTGTGTGTGTGTGTATGGTGACTTTGTTTCAATGCATGTGTGTGTGTATGATGACTGTGTGTGAATGTGTGTGTATATGTGTGTGCGTGTATGGTGACTGTGTGTGTGTGTGTATCATAACTGTGCTTGAATGTGTGTCTGTTTGTGTGTGCACGTGCATGTGATTGTGTAAGTATGTGTATGTGACAGTATGTTTGAATATGCAAAGAAGAGAGAGCGAGAGAGAGTGTGTGTGTGCGGGATTGTGTGTGTGTGTACAACAGTGTTTGAAGGTGTGAGAGAGTGTTTGTGTGAGTGTGTGTGGGGAGGAGGAGAGAGAAAGTGAATTAAGGAAGAAAGAGAGAGAAGGAGGGAGTGAAAAGTTGAGGTGGAGAGAGGAAAGACACAAGGATATATGAGAATGACTATATAAATATAGTTATTGGTATGAAGCTAATTCCGCTGTGGTAAATACCAAAAAGAAACTCAGTTTTATATTCAGAGTCAGGTGAGAAAATAAGAAAGGTGAAGGAGAAAGGGTTTAGCTTTGTAGTGATAGCTTCATCTCTCCCCTTCCATCTTTGTTGCACTCACTCACTTTCTCACTCCCTCATCTTATCTCGGACCCTTGTGATTTGACGGGCAACATTTTTTTATGTAGTGTTTTTGGTACCGAAACACTTTCAAACTTCGTATACTTGTATATTTTGTGGTATAGAACAGATAATAAATTTTGTATTTGAAGTTATTTCACGTTAAAAATTGTCTTATTTCGATAATTTCAACTAATCACTGAATACAGTAACTGCTGTGACGGTGTATATGGTATTAATCCCCGTTAGTTCTGACATTTCCGATTAACTAGACTGTTCGTAAACAAAGAAGAAAAAGCCATCAAAATACTTGAATATTGCCTGCACTTGTTATTGGAGCTACCAGAATTATTAATGCACCTCCACCAAGTGCTTCATTTCCTAGAAATAGCAGCCAAATCTTCTTCAAATCAAACTCTAGTTTAGGGTTAGGGTTCGGGTTTTAGAGTTAGGGTTAGGGTTGGGGTTAGGGTTAGGGTTAGGGTTAGGGTTATGAGTGAGGTTATGGGAAAAATATACACACACAGACTGTTAACCCTAACCCTAACCCCACCACTAACCCTAAAACTAACCCTAACTCTAGAATCCGAACTCTAAAATTGTTACACACATAGATACGCACAGTGTAATTTATTATATAAACAATATATGCGTATAAATTACGATTAAACCGGATGAAATATATCACAGGGAATAACATTTTTATGACTGGCCAGCACTGACTGTATTCAGCTGAATAGACGTCAGTGATTGGTTGAAATTACAGAAATACGACAACTTTAACATGAAATAACTTGCGATGTACATTAGAATCATACTTATTAATAAATTATACAATCCCATGAGCAGGCTTGCTTGATCTTCATCATAGAGATCAGGGTTTCCCAACCATTTAAAAAAATCTATAAACCCCTTTGATTATTATTTTATTCTGGTGGACCCCATTCCCCCCATTGCCATTTGATGTTTAAAAACTATATTAATAGTTATCGCCAAGCCAACATGGCAGTCCAAAAACATAGGACGAATGCTGCCGTTGGTTAGCTCCAAGAGGCCATCGCCTCTAGCTAGCTATGTGACACACGAACCTGTGTCCTTTATAACCTTCAAGCAGGGGAGGTCAGCAGCTTCTCCAGTTTTATAGAAACTTTTTTTTAAATTCCTATTTTACTTTGCATGCATTTAACTTGTGCAGGTTGACCTATGTAAAGTGTTATAGTAAGGAACCCAACTAGTTCTTGAAAAATGTACCAAAACATGCATCTAAAGCAAAATTTTATCAGGGGTCCTTAAAATGTTATTGGATCCCCAATTTACTATTTCGTTGCATGGACCCCCCACCTCCACCCCCAAATCGTATATGGACCTTCAGCAGCTATATAAACCCCAACTGAGAACTACTGATCTAGATGATATACATATAAACAGATTATACACAGGAGTGGCTGTGTGGTAAGTAGCTTGCTTACCAGCCACATGGTTCCGGGTTCAGTCCCACTGCGTGGTACCTTGGGCAAGTGTCTTCTACTATAGCCTCAGGCCGACCAAAGACCTGTGAGTGAATTTGGTAGACGGAAAACTGAAAGAAGCCCGTCGTATATATGTAGATATGTATGTGTGCGTGTATGTGTTTGTGTATCTGTGTTTGTCCCCCCAACATCACTTAACAACCGATGCTGGTGTGTTTACGTCCCCGTATCTTAGCAGTTTGGCAAAAGAGACTGATAGAATAAGTACTAGGCTTCCAAAGAATTATTCCTGGGGTCGGTTTGTTCGACTAAAGGCGGTGCTCCAGCATGGCCACAGTCAAATGACTGAAACAAGTAAAAAGAGTAAGAGTATACCAGCAATAACAATTGCTGAGAGGGACCATCATATTGTGTTATTCAGCATTATATACCACCAAGTATATTAAATGCTTACAGGTTAATACTAGTCCTACTTGTGTTAGCAGTGCGATTCAGTCACTTTCTTTAAAGCTATCTCTATTGATTTTCTATAGAAATTAGAGCCAGTACTGAAAGTTACAATGTTTTGTATATGAATATGTCTATGTAAACAATGTGATTGAAAATTGAAAAATAGGTAAAGGCGTATATGCATATTTCAGGAGTTTTTGATCCTTCTTCAGTACCACTTCCAGCCAATTAACCATCCATGCACACATTGCTTAAATAGCTACTTTACACGATATACTCTGATAATTTTTTGTAACATGAAATTTCAAAACTCAACTAGTTAACCCATTAGTGCCCAATTTTTTTATTTAATTTATTACCAAAAATCTTTTTTTTTTTATACAACTTTATCTGATACTAAATATATTTATTCCAATATTTGAAAGACATTCCAGTCTTGACGACTAACTAAAGATATCTCAGAAAAGTACTAGCGTTGCAGAAATATGATAGATTATCCTTCTGGTCCTACAAAAAGGACCATGGGTGCTAATGGGTTAATATGATATGTGATATGTTTATTTCTTTTATTGACTGGTTGAATTTTGTCATCTGAAGATAGTTTAGCATTAGCAAAGTATGAAGTTAAGATGTATTACCATTAACAGACTTTACTCTCTACACATTTCACTTTCTGAGTGCTATTAAGCACCCTAGAGGTGTGGTAACCATGGGAGATTATTAAAGATTGTGAGTTTTAACATAACAATGTTTATGTTGATTATGATAATAGTAATGATGATGAAGGTGTGACAGAGTGTAACAATGTTTATGATAATGATGATGATTATTATAACGAGAGGCTTGGAGGTTGACAATTAAAACAGTAGTGCAAATTAGGATGAGTATGGTGATGAGTATGATGATGATGATGATGATGATGATGATGATGATGATGATGATGATGATGATGACTTTTGTGGTGCTGATAGTGATAGTAATGATGGTACTGCTGCTGCTGTTGCTGCTGTTGTTACTGCTGCTGCTGCTGCTGCTGCTGCTACCACTGCTGCTGAGGATGCTGATGCTGATGATGATAATGAGGATGATGATGCTGATGATAATGAGGATGATGAGGAGAAGGTGAATGACAATGATTATTGTTGTGGTGATGATGATGATGATGATGATGATGATGATGATGGTGATGATGATGGTGATGATGATGATGGTGATGGTGATGTTAATGAGTGTTTGTGTGTGTATGTGTGTGTGTGTGTGTGTGTGTGTGTGTGTGTGTGTGTGAAATAATGATGATGGCAGCATATTGAAGAAGCTGTTGCTGATTTCAAAAATGATGATGATGATGATGATGATGATGATGATGATGATGATGATGATGATGACAATAATGATGACAATAAGAATGATGGAAACGATGGCAGGGATGATGGTAAAAGTCGTAATAGTTTATGATGTCACACTGACAGCATTAACTATACAATAATAGCAAAACATGCAAAAATAATAATTTCCCCCAAAAAATTGAATAAATAAAAACAGAAGAAAAAAACAAAAAAGAAAATGGTGAGAGGGAACCATTATTTCATGACACTAATCAAGAAAAAGTACAATAATTACCCTTAGATCAATTAGCTAATTCAAACAACAACAGCAGCAGCATTAGTAGTAGTAGTAGTAGTAGTAGTAGTAGTAGTAGTAGTAGTAGTAGTAGTAGTAGGTATTTGTGAAATGACTTGGGAAGTGCCAAAATCTTGCCAAGACAAAGGAGGCAGGAAGAACAATTTTGAAGGGAAGTTCATGTGAAATGGTATAGAGTGTAAGGAGATGTGGTGGTAGTGGCGGTGGTGGTGGTAGTGGTGATGTGGTGGTGGTGGTGATGATGGTGGTGGTGGTGAATGTGAGGATGTGGTGAAGTTGGTGCTGGTGGTGATGGTGGTGTTGGTGATGGCGATGGTGATGTTGTAAGGGTGGTGATGTAGTGGTAGGATGGTGGTGGTGGTCGTCGTGGTGGTGGTGACTGTGGTAGTAGTAGAAGGTGAATTGTAAGTTAGGAGGGAAATAGAGTCTTCTAGATTCTTGTATATGGTTTACTGAACATGTGTGTGTATCCATACATGCATGCACACATACATACATACATACATACATACATGCATGCATCTTTATTTTATCTGTTATCTTTGGCTTCTTTCAGTCATTAGACTGCGACCATGGTGGAGCACCAAGCTGAAGAATTTTTAGTCAAATGAATTGAACACCAGTCGCTTTTTTTTTTTTTGCCAAACTGCTAAGTTACAGAGACAGAAATGCACCAACACCAGCTGTCAAGCAGTGGTGGGGGACAAACACAGACACAAAGTTACACACACACAAACACACACACATACACACACAATGGGTGAACAAGGAAAACACATTCATTAAGTATGTGTGGGTGATAATGTTTACAACACTAGTGCTGCCTTCATAATTGAATGTATGAATATATATATATTCATTTCAATATGTGACCGCGTGTGTATTGTTGGCGATTTTCTTTCTCCGTCTTCCCTTCTTTGGACTTTTTCTATATTTCTGATGAAGAGCTTCGCTTGAAACGTGAAATCCTCCTTCTTTTCTTTCCTTTCCTGAGCGTCCAATAACACTGTACTTATTCCACGTCCTCACGTTGTTGTTTTTTTGTGTTTTTTTCTTGCTTGTTCATGTTTGAATTGACTATATATATATATATATATATATATATATATATATATATATATATATATATATATATATATATATATATATATATATATATATATATATACATACATACATACACATATATTCATATTTTTAGTTCTATCTTTTTTGTTTGCATCGCTATACCTGTATGTGTGTGTGTATATATATATATATATATATATATATATATATGTACATGCATACATCATTATAGAATATTATTGTTCTTTTAAGTTAAGTGACACTTTTGTTGAAGTCAAACATGGTGGAAACAAATATATATATTCTTGCTTTCAGCAAATGACTAAAGTTAAAAATGCTTCCAAAGTGTTTTAAAAGATTCAACCATTCATGCATATCATAATTAACTTCAGCTATCAATCACTCTAGTTGTCTCTCCATTTCTTTACACATACATACATGCATACACACATACATACATACATATACACATGTGTGTGCATGCATGTGTTTATATGTATGTATTGATGTTTCTTCCTATCTTCCTACTTATCTCTTTACCTCCTTGTCAATGTACCTGCGTATGTCAATCTGTCTATCTGTCTGTGTGTCTATATTATATATATATATATATACATATACACACACACACACACACGTGCACACACACACGCGCACACATCATACATGCACACACACACACACTCACACATACACATATGCGAGTGTGTGTGCTTGTGCGTGCACGTGGCGCGTGCATGTGTCTTCTTTTTCACTTTTTTGATGAAGGACTAACTTCTGAAACGTCAAGACTCTTTTCCTTTCCTTTCAAGTTACGTTAGACTAATAAACACACTTTGTGAAACCTTTGTCATTTTCTTGTTTCTGTTCATCCATCATATATGTATGTTGTCGTCGTCGTTTAACGTCCGCTTTCCATGCTAGCATGGGTTGGACGATTTGACTGAGGACTGGTGAAACCAGATGGCTACACCAGGCTCCAATCTGATTTGGCAGAGTTTCTACAGCTGGATGCCCTTCCTAACGCCAACCACTCAGAGAGTGTAGTGGGTGCTCTTACGTGTCACCCGTACGAAGAGCCAGTCCAGGGGCACTGGCAACGATCTCGCTCGAAAATCCTATGACGGCCCCGCACAAGAGCCAGTTCAGGGTCACTGGCAAGAGAGAGATTGTCATCTTTTGTTCCTTTCCTCCATGCTGGGGTTTTACATGAACAGATGAATGAGAGGGCTGTGCCAGGTTCCAGTATCTGCTTTGATATGGTTTCTAGTGTCAGATACCCTTCCTAATGCCCTGTTCTCTTTAGAGTACATGCTGTAAAGAGTCACTATCTGAACCACTTCCTTTCCTGTCCCAAGAAAAGCCCAATAGATAAGCCTTTATCTGTGTGTCAAAACTTCACAATTCACTGACATATTGTTAAACTATGACCTTTATAACCTCTGACATATTATTAAATGGCATATCACTAAAATGTGACCTTTATGAATGCTGATATATTGCTAAGATGTGACCTTTATGACTCCTGAATTGCAGTTAAACTGTGGTCTTTAAAACCTCTATGAATCACTACTAGAATGTGACATTTACAACACATGGCTTATAGCTTAATCATGTGCCGGGGTTTACATCTGAATTATTTACTAATAGTGACCTTTATAATCTGTGACTTACAGGTTAAATGTGACCTTTCCTATCTTTCATTGTTTATTGTTACTCCTGTTATCCTTTGATGATGTTTTATGTTAAGTCAGCTCTGATCCAGTAAATCCTTGATTGAAGCCATTCCAACAGTGACCATCCATCTTATTTCTTTATTGCCCACAAGGGGCTAGACATAGAGAGGACAAACAAGGACAGACAATGGGATTAAGTCGATTACATCGACCCCAGTGCATAACTGGAACTTAATTTTATCGACCCCGAAAGGATGAAAGGCAAAGTCGACCTCGGCGGAATTTGAACTCAGAACGTAATGGCAGACGAAATACCGCTAAGCATTTCGTCCGGCTTGTTAACGTTTCTGCCAGCTCGCCGCCTAAAGTGACCATAAGTGGTCAGCTCACTGCCTAAAGTAACCATAAGTGACCATCCATCTTATTTCATTGTACCAGACGTATTCCGCTATGTCACAGTTTTTTTTAGGAAAACTGTTATTTTGTTATTGGTTGTTATTTCTAGCAAACCATCTGTCCACTTAGAGTAGTTGTAAAGAATCCTTTTGGTATCCACTGTGGAATACAGTGAAAGGACTTATGGGGGACAGGTGTATTAATAGAAATGAACCCTTCATCATTGATGTCAGTGTTACTGCCACCACCATTGTTGCTGCTGCTGTTGCTACTCCCACCATTGTTACTGCTGTCATTAGTGCTGCTGCCAAAAATATTCCCCTCCCTCCAGCCCCTGTTGTCACTGTGGTCACTCCTGTTGCCAGTGTCTCTTCAGTTGCCACTACTGTTGCTAGTGTCTCTGCAGTTGCTACTGTTGTTGCTAGTGTCTCTTCAGTTGCTACTGTTGTTGCTAGTGTCTCTGCAGTTGCCACTGCTGTTGCCACTGCTGTTGCCACTGCTGTTGCCAGTCTCTGCAGTTGCTACTGTTGTTGCTAGTGTCTCTGCAGTTGCTACTGTTGTTGCTAGTGTCTCTGCAGTTGCTACTGTTGTTGCTAGTGTCTCTTCAGTTGCTACTGTTGTTGCTAGTGTCTCTGCAGTTGCCACTGCTGTTGCCAGTCTCTGCAGTTGCTACTGTTGTTGCTAGTGTCTCTGCAGTTGCTACTGTTGTTGCTAGTGTCTCTGCAGTTGCTACTGTTGTTGCTAGTGTCTCTGCAGTTGCCACTGCTGTTGCCAGTCTCTGCAGTTGCTACTGTTGTTGCCAGTGTCTCTGCAGTTGCCACTGCTTCTACCTCCACTGTTGCTGTTGGTACTGCCACTGCCACTGCTGCTACTGCTACTGTTATCATTACTACAGCTGTTGCTGCTACTGTTGCCACTGCTGCTGCCACTGTCTAATTCTCTAACATTTTGCCTGATTCTCTCACAGTTACAGCAATCCTCTGGCCAAGATCAGAATTTTTGATCAACCCCTGAGAGGATGAACCAACACAAGGTCCAGTCCTTGTTGTGGTGTGCTAGTTTATGTGCTTCGATGACCCTCAGAACTATGCCAGCAAAGTGAAAGCTCCTGGTTGGGCCTTGCATTCTGGCAGGTCAAAACATAGGGGCCTGACTAGTATGGACCATCTCTGCTCTGCAGTAAAAATGGGTTTTTGTTGGGCCAACACCCCTACCTAGATAAAAAAAAGCAAAGTTAGAGCAGTATCAATGCCAACTGAGGACCACTAAGACCTGGGAGAAGGCCTTTCCACAGGGAAGCATATGACAGGGTGTAGCAAAGTCTCAAAGGAAGCTACAGAAGTAGGGATACAAATGGAAAGAAGCAGAAATGATTAATCCAGAGTTCATAATAGGCGCAGGAGTGGCTGTGTGGTAAGTAGCTTGCTCACCAACCACGTGGTTCTGGGTTCAGTCCCACTGTGTGGCACCTTGGGCAAGTGTCTTCTACTATAGCCTGAGGCCCACCAAAGCCTTGTGAGTGGATTTGGTAGACGGAAACTGAAAGAAGCCTGTTGTATATATGTATATATGTATATATATATGTATGTGTGTGTATATGTTTGTGTGTCTGTGTTTGTCGCCACAACTTCGCTTGACAACCGATGCTGGTGTGTTTAACGTCCCCGTAACTTAGCGGTTCGGCAAAAGAGACCAATAGAATAAGTACTAGGCTTTACAAAGAATAAGTCCTGGGGTCGATTTGCTTGACTAAAGGCAGTGCTCCAGCATGGCCGCAGTCAAATGACTGAAACAAGTAAGAGTAAAGAGTTGAGAATAGTTGGGAAAAGTTGACAGCGGCCTATGCTCAACAGGGAGTAAAGGGCTTCCATAAGTAAATTTAAATAAAAGGATAAAAGAAAAAGCAGACCTTGGTAAATATGAGAGCAGAGATTTGGAACAAATGCTATGCAGCATTTTATTTGATACTCTTAATGACCCAGTAAATTTGTCCCCTTTGGTTTAATATTTGAAGGTAAGTGAAATCTTCTTGTGGGTGAGGGCGCCAATCTCTGATACAGAGATTCTTTTGATTCTTGGCTTCTAATAAAACGTGCTTCTTTACAACAATTAACCTTTTAACATTTAAACTTGCCGGTATTAGGCCCAAATAATCTGCCTTTTTTTATGTTCAAGCTGAACAGATCCAGCTTTTCGCATCTCTCCTACAATGTCTATCTAAGAATAGAACATTCATATCATCAAAATCTCGAAGCCACAAAATAATGCATAATTAATTCAAAACATGAATAAATAAGCTTTACATTTGACTGAGTAATCTGAATGCTAAAGGGTTAAATTAAATCAATGCATTTAAGTTTTTATTCTCTCCACCTGCTTTATTCTGTTCCCTTTTGTAGACACCAGAATTTGGTAAATGATTCTTTGCCAGACAGCCATGTATCTTGTTCCAAACACTAGCCATCAGACATACCATCAGATAACCATGAACTTGAGACAACTATCAGAAAATTTTTCATACAAATACAAATTAATGAAGAAATATGACGTCACCACACACCCCTGAAAATATTTTAAGTTTATGCGTGTGTGTGTGTGTGTGTGTGTGTGTGTGTGTGTGTGTGTGTGTGTATATAAAACCTTGCTTTTGAAAAAAAACTTCAGACTGGTTGTTTCAGTTTGTGTATGACGTGTGTGTGTGTGTGTGTGTGTGTGTGTATTTGTGTCCTGTCTATATTTTTCTCTTGTGCTTCCTTCTCTCCCCTCTTTTTATGCACTTCCCTCCTCCCTTTCCCCTTGCACATACTCTGTCCCTTTCTACACACACACACCTTTTATATAAACAGCAATAGACATATGGATGTATAACTGTATATGGCCATATGGACTACAGACTGAACATAAACATGCACATTAGGAAGATATATTAAATATTTATTTACACACACACACACACACACACACACATACACACACACACCCAGAGTCAATACCAGCATATGGTTACATCTAATGAGCATACATTCATATATATATATATATATATATATATATATATATATATATATATACACACACATATACATATATATATACATATATATATATATATATATATATATATATATATATATATATATATATATATATATATATATATATATATATCCATATCTATATCTATATCTATATCTATATATATACACACAACAACTGTGTATATATACATAAAGAAATCAACATACATGCAATTATTTTTTATATAGTTTTTTCTATTATACAACCACAACAATATTTTCTCTATAATATAATGTAGACTCCATGTGTGTGTATATGTACTCGTATAAATCACATATATATGCGCACATACAAGCATTCATGCGAGTATGCACTTACACATACAGACATGCACACACACATAAATATAATAGCATGCACATTTACATATATACTTCAAATGTATACACTCATACATATATGCATGAAAAGGGTATGTTTATATTAAGCTCCAGAGTGGCCAAAGACATGAAAACTAAAACAGACTAATAGATGCACATATATTCATATAAACTTACACATTCATACATATATACACGCACATCTGTACAAACATTGTCCATACATATACAAACAAACACACATACATGCTTACAAAGATATACATTATATACATACATACATATATATATATATAGGTCTCTCTCTCTTTCTCCCTCTCCCCCTCTCTCTCTCTCTATATATATATCTACACACACACACACACACTGACACCTGTACTCATACAGATGGTGTAAATACACAAATACGTCTACATTTAAACTGTATATAGATGTATACATTTGTGTATTACACACACACACAAATTATATAAATTCATCTGCGTATAGACATTCATATATTTGATAGTCTATCCACAGATATACTGTATAATAGATTGCTTGGATGCGTTTATGTCTTAAGTATGTCCAAATACATAGTTACAACTACACAGCTCTATATAGCACACACACACACACACACACACACACACACACACACACACACACACACACACACACACAACCCTGTTTTAAATAGTTATTTGATCTGGCTATTGTTGGAGTGAAATGAACAGTTGATGTTTGTTAAGTCAATGTCTTATATGAGAGAAAGTGATAGATAGATGGATAAATAGATAGATAGATAGACAAATAAATAGATAAAGAGAGAGAAAGAGAGAAGACGGAGGGGGTATGATGAGAAATTCATACTTATTCAAGTTATTAAAAAATATCTAGTTGCGTAAATGAATTGAATAGAATGTTAACTGGAAATCGAAACCGTGTCTTGGCCTCTGTTCACCAAAGTGTTTAACTCAGGTGCGTAACATTATTTGCTTTGTTCTTCAACACAATAAATATTTAGGCAATGAGGAAAAAAAAACAAGCAAACAAAAAGACAAATATATCATAGGATGCAAGGGAGGCTACTCTTCATACAAAAATGTTGCAGTGACTTCCTTATGCAGCAAAAACCAAAAAAACCCCACAAAAAAACAGGCAGTTCTCATGCAGACACACACGCACCCATATGCACCACATGCACATTTATGCAATCATACTGAGTAAAGTATGTGTGCATATATCACAACAATTATTTAAGTTATATAAAAGTATGTGTTGTAATTTAGTGTCCCGTAAGCCAGGTAAGCTTTTAAATATAAAAAAAAACACTCTCTTCTACTCAAGGCAAGAGGCCCGAAAGTTTTGGGGAGGAGGCCAGGCGATTAGATCGCCCCCAGTACGCAAAGGGTACTTAATTTATCGACCCCAAAAGGATGAAAGGCAAGTCGACCCCGGTGGAATTTGAACTCAGAACGTAAAGACGGACGAAATGCCGATAAGCACTTTACCCAGCGTGCTAACGATTCTGTCAGCTCGTCGCCTTCAATTAATAATAATAATAATAATAATCCTTTCTATTAAAGGTACAAAGCCTGAAATTTTTGTGGAGACCTCAGTACTCAACTGGTATTTATTTTATTCTTTTCTACTCTAGGCACAAGGCCCGAATTTTTTTTCTGGGAAGGGACCAGTCGATTAGATCGACCTCAGTACGCAACTGGTACTTAATTTATCGACCTCCGAAAGGATGAAAAGCAAAGTCGACCTCGGCGGAATTTGAACTCAGAACGTAGCGACAGACGAAATGCATTTTGCCCGGCGTGCTAACGATTCTGCCAGCTCTATTTCAAATTTTAGCACAAGGCCAGCAGCTTCGGTGAGGGGCTAAGTCTATTACATTGACCCTAGTGCTCAACTGGTACTTATTTTATCGGCCCCAAAAGGATGAAAAGCAAAGCCGACCCCGGCAACATTTGAACACAGAACCTAAAGAAATAACAATAATACCGAAATTTGAGAAAACTTATTTTAGTGTTGAATATATATATATATTTAACTGTATGCTGCCAAAGGCCATCGCTTGTTGTGTATTCCACGATTTCACTTAAATATTTAATAAGTTAAGGTTAAGCTTGCCAGAGCTGGGTTCAAAGTTTCAAATGTGTGAAATTTAAGTAATTTTACATCGATAAAATTTATTTAAAATTACACTGAAGTGAGAGAACGAAAAATGTTGAAAATGAGGTTGTTCGCCTCAATGGGTTAATTGCATTCACTCATTCCTTTATAATCTGACCATGTAATTGTCTCCCTTAGACTTAGTCACTGGCGCGCGCGCGCACACACACACAGAAACACACGCGCACACACACACGCGCACACACATACAGACACGCACATACAGACACACATATTCCTTCCTTCCTTGCCTTTAACCCTCCAACGCGGAGCATAGGCCACTTATAATTGAATTCCATGTCGCATAATCTTTCGCTTCTGTACTTATACTCTGCCATGAATGTCTCCCTTTCTCTAGTTCCTTTTGTGTTTTTTCTACGCCACGAGTTCTTAGGCCTACCCCTCTTTCTATATCCATCCGGATTCCACTGTAAAGCGCGTTTCGCTGCATTTGGTGTGTCCTTTCTAATTGTGCTACCAATCCACTTCCACTTTTCCTTAAATATTTGCTCTCTAATCGGAACTTGATTCGTTCTTTGCCATAGCTCCATATTGCTTATGTGTTCGGGTCATCTGATTTTAAGTATACAGACACACATATACACAGAGATAAATAGATTGATAGATAGGTAGATAGGTAAGTAGAGATAGATAAATAGATAGATTGATAGATAGAAGGAGAGAGAGAGAAAGAGTGAGCGAGAGAGGAGGATGACATTTTCTATCGGTGAATAAATTAAAACTAATGATCTATGACACCCACGGGTAAACTGCGGCCCGCGGGACTTTTTGAATGGCGCGCCTAACGAAAAAAAATACCTTGAATTTTTTTTTTAATAGTGAGGCTCGTTTGATGAAGATTAAAGTCTTACGTGGCCTGATTCTTGAAAAGAAAAAAGAAAACATTACCCATGCCTGAACTATAAGAAGCCTATTTTTATCTATCAGTCAGGGGCGAAGGCAGTGCTCGTAAGAAGCACCGTCTTAACAGCTTTATAGCTGCCTCCCGTCACTACCGGGCAAATGAATGCCATGGGACCTTTAGTATATATTTATTGAAAGTAAGCCACAACCTACATAGATCAGAATTGAGGCCCCTAGACTCGTGACGCCCTCAGACTAATGCCCAGTGTGCTCATGATTTAACCGAGTGAAGGCGCGTGGCTTAGTGGTTAGGGCATTCGGCTCACGACCGTGAGTTCAATTCCTGGCAACGCGTTGTGTCTTTGAGCAAGACACTTTATTTCACGTTGCTCCAGTCCACTCAGCTGGCAAAAATGAGTAGTACCTGTAATTCAAAGAGTCGGCCTTATCACACTCTGTGTCACGCTGAATATCCCCGAGAACTACGTTAAGGGTACACGTGTCTGTGGAGTGCTCAGCCACTTGCACGTTAATTTCACGAGCAGGCTGTTCCGTTGATCATATCAGCTGGGACCCTCGTAACCGACGGAGTGCTCCATGATTTAACCATTTAGCATTCAAACCGACCTTATCTGACCAAAATATGCTGCCGCTTTTTTGTTCAAACTGGCCAGATCCAACATTTCACACCTACCCTACAATGTCAGAGTAAAAATAAATGATCTTTACTGTTTGGCTGCCAATTTTCGATTTCTTCAATTTTTGTTCGATATGATTTCATATTCGGTATAATGATGTAGTTTTATGTGCTAATCAAAGCCATGAAATTCATTTTCGCAATAAATCAATATAAAAAGTTAATTAGCTTTTAAAGTTTGCAAATTTTGGGTAATTTTAGCCAGGTCGTAAAACACAGACACATTCATGTCTGTTTCCATAGTAACAAACCAAGCATGAAAATTCTTTTGTCTGCGAGATAGTACGTGTTGACAAATACATTCTACCCATTGAGGTGGTGGTGTGATGTGCTAAAAATAACATCTAGATAGGACTTAAATCACGCACTCTCCAATGTTTTGTTTTGGTTTTCGTATAATCGTACGAATTCCCGTGTGTAGAAATTTCCACAGGTGCAGCCAAACAGAAAAAATCCAAAATTAAGAATTTTCTCATTGACATCTCAAAACTATGAGATAATGCATGATTAATTCAAGACTATGTGAATTAAATAAATATTAAATTTGATAGAGTAAATATTAATGCTAAAGTGTTAAGATGATCTTGCTCATAACCCGTCAAGACCAACAATTCTGAGTCGATTACATCGACCCCAGGACTTGACTGGTGCTTTATCTTATCGAACCTGGAAGAGTGAAGCACAAACTTGACCTTGGTGTAACTTGAACTCAGAAAGTGTGAAGACTCGGAAGAAATATCGCTGAGCATTTTGTGCGGCATGCTAACATACATATATACATACATACATACATACCATGTATAATGTATGTATGAATGTATGTATGCTTGTTGGCATTCCGTCGGTTACGACGACGAGAGTTCCAGTAGATCTGATCAAAAGAACAACATGCTTGTGAAATTAACGTGCACACGGGTGAGCACTCCACAAACACGTGTATCCTTAACGTAGTTTTCAGGGAGATTTAGCGTGACACAGAATGTGACATGGCTGGCCCTTTGAAATAAAGATACTACTCACTTTTGTCAGCCGAGTGGACTGGAACAACGTGAAATAAAATGTCTTGCTCAAGGACACAACGCTTCGCCGGGAATTGAACTCACGACATTTACGATCGTGAGCTGAATATTCTAATCACTAAGCGACGCGCCTTCACATGCATCTATATTCACATACATACATACTTGTACACACACGCATCCGCACACATGCACACATACACAAACATATCGATTCGACTCTCTGTCTCCTATTGACTGTATGACTGTATACCTGTGTGTATGTGTGTGTGTGTGTGTATGTGTGTGTGTGTGTGTGTGTGTGTGCGCGCGCGCATGTGCGTGTGTATGTGTGTGTGTGTATATATATATGTATGTATATATATATATATATATATATATATATATACACATATATATATATACACATATATATATATAAGTACACATACATGTATATATGTATATGTATGCATATATATATATATATATGTATATATATATATATATACACACATGTTTATATATATATATATACACATTCATACATACATACATACATACATACATGCACACACATGTATATATATATACGTGCGTGTGTCTGTCATATAATTGTGTAAAAAAATTATATTTCAATTAATATATTGTATTTTCAATTTCTTTCTTCTCTTTATACAGTTTACAAAGTTATTTAATTTCATACACTAAAGTTGAAAATAAAACGATTGTCAAAGTTATATTTAGAGGAAAAATAAAACTGGAATAACCAATTAATTTAATTAGTTTTTTTATTTTTTATTATTATTAATAAACTAATTAATTAACTAATTGAATAAGTCATTAAATTGTTGAGTAATTATGCCAGGATTGTTCAAAGAGAAGAATTATAATAATGCTAAGACTTATAAGACGTGTCATTTATGACCTCAGATGATTATAATAATGACATTTGTATTTGCCGCAGGGGCATCCAGTGAGGAATACATTACAAGGATAGTTTACAACGCCACAAATATAGAAATCGATAAATAAAATGATTTGGGGGAAGAAAAGAGAGAGTGTGTGTGTGGAAGGAGATGTGATAAAAGTATAGAGGAAAAAGTGATAGGAGTGGCTGTGTGGTAAGTAGCTTGCTTACCAACCACATGGTCCCGGGTTCAGTCCCACTGCGTGGCATCTTGGGCAAGTGTCTTCTACTATAGCCTCGGGCCGACCAAAGCCTTGTGAGTGGATTTGGTAGACGGAAACTGAAAGAAGCCTGTCGTATATATGTATATATATATGTGTGTATGTGTGTATGTGTTTGTATGTCTGTGTTTGTCCCCCCAACATCGCTTGACAACCGATGCTGGTGTGTTTATGTCCCCGTAACTTAGCGGTTCAGCAAAAGATACCGATAGAATAAGTACTAGGCTTCCAAAGAATAAGTCCTGGGGTCGATTTGCTCGACTAAAGGCGGTGCTCCAGCATGGCCACAGTCAAATGACTGAAACAAGTAAAAGAGTAAAAGAAATAAGAGATGGGAGAGATAGAAGGAGACGAAATAAAATTTAAAAAATGTGTATGTCACTATCGGATGTTGTTATACCCCGCTGGTCACAATGTGCTTCATCGCATTGTCGTAACTTTCGAATAATGCCTTCTCGTTGCCTAAACTGGCAGGCCAGTATTACCCCTGAACGGAAAACCAATCCATCTCAGGGTTACCCCGAGTGAACTGGAGCAAGGTGACGCGAAGTGGGGTTTTTTTTCCCCTTCTTCCAAGAACACAAAGCATCGCCAAGCGAAATCATGATTGAAACGGCGATCTTCGGAATACCCTAACAGTATCCTAGGTTACGTGCCTTTACAAAAAGTGTGCATGGTATACAGAATAAGATCGCATTGATAATCCCTTCTACTGAAGGCACAGGGCTTTGGAATTTTGGGGAAGGGGGACTAGTCGATTACATCGACCTCAGTGTTTCACTGGTACTTAATTTATCGACCCCGAAAGGATAAAAGACAAAGTTGACCTCGGCGGAATTCGAACTCAGATCGTAGCAGCATACGAAATATCATCAAGCATTTCGTCCGGCGTGCTAGCGATTCTGCCACCTCACCACCTTTGTAATAATAATGATGATGATGATAATAATAATAATAATAATAATAATAATAATAATAATAATAATAATAATAATAACAATGGTATCAAATTTTGTCACAAGGGCAGCAATTTTAAGGGAAGGGGACGAGTCGATTACATCGACCCCAGTGTTCGACTGGTACTTATTTTACTGGCCCAAAAGGATGAAAGGCAAAGTTGACCTCGGCGGACGAAATATCACTTAGCATTTCGCCCGGCGTGCTAACGATTCTTATTTTTTTATTGCGCACAAGGGGCTGAACATAGAGGGGACAAACAAGGACAGACAAAGAGATTAAGTCGATTACATCGGCCCCAGTGCGTAACTGGTACTTAATTTATCGACCCCGAAAGGATGAAAAGCAAAGTCGACCTCGGCGGAATTCGAACTCAGATCGTAGCGGCAGACGAAATATCACTAAGCATTTCGCCCGGCGTGCTAACGATTCTGCTACCTCACCGATAATAGTAATAATAATAGTCTCAAATTTTGTCGCAAGGGCAGCATTTTTAGGGGGAGGAGATGAGTCGATTACATCGACCCCAGTGTTCAACTGGTACTTATTTTATCGATCCCCAAAAAGATGAAAGGCAAAGTCGATCCCGGCAGCATTTGAACCGAGAACGTGAAGGCAGACGAAATACCGCTAAAGAATTTCGTCTGGGGAGCTAACGATTCTGCTAGCTCGCCATTTTTTAATAATAACAATAGTATCGAATTTAGCCAGAAAGCCAGCAGTTTTGCAGGGAGGGCGTTAGTCATTTACATTGGTTCCAATACTTGAGTGGCACTCTGTTTTAACGATACTGGAGATGAAAAAAAAAAAAAAAAAAAAAAGGAGCTAAGCTGACATCGGTGGGATTTGATCTTAGAACGTAGAGAACCAGAGAAAATATCGCAAGGTATTTTATGTGATACACTGCCTATTTTGTCAACTCAAAAGTCCAATGATATATCATTGATTTTAGCTTAGATACAATGTCTGAATTTTGTGGGGGTATGGGTTAGTCGATCTCAATGGCTCCAATACTTGATTCGTTCATTGTTTTATCTACCACTGGAAAGATTCAATGCAAAGTCGACAGGGGCGGGATTTGAAACCGAAACGCAAAGAACCGAAGAAGAAAGACAGAGAAATAAACACACACACACACAAACAATATATATATATATATATATATATATATATATATATATATATATATATATATATATATATATATATAAAGACACATACATACATATATATAAATGTGTATGTGTATATATATGTATGCATACATACATACATACATACATACATATATGTATGCATACATATATATATGTGTATATATATATGTATGTATACATATATACGTGTATGTATGTAAATATACATACGTATGTGTGCATGTATGTATATGTGCATATATATATATATATATATATATATATATATATATATATATGCATGTGTGTATATATATATATATATACATATGTAGATGTCACTAACTATTCATACACACAGACGCGGTGTCTGTGTGTGTATACACACACATACATATATATCTATGCATACACACACATTTATATAAAACATTATACAGACCCCCCCACACACACACACATATGCATACATACATATACCAAAGCCATTAAAAAGTCAGTTAACATATTATTTCTTACATTAATATTCATAATTACCTTCTCCCAATAAATGTAATTATCATTTACTGTATATTTAATAATATTGTCTTTAATGTAGCTTTATTTAATTATATCTAATTCAATGCAGCCTTCTAATATACAAAAATAAACATCCTGCTTTATATTAGTCGACCAACCTGTTAGAAATAACACCTAAATTTCCTTCAAATTACATCATACTCAGAAGCGAAGACCACTTTGGTCGCTATCTATTGTGGATGTGAAAAGGCGGCGAGCTGGCAGAAACGTTAGCACGCCGGGCGAAGTGCTTAGCGGTATTTCGTCTGCCGTTACGTTCTGAGTTCAAATTCAGCCGAGGTCGACTTTGTCTTTCATCCTTTCGGTGTCGATTAAATAAATACCAGTTATGCACTGAGGTAGATGTAATCGACTCAATCCCTTTGTCTGTCCTTGTTTGTCTCTTCTATGTTTAGCCCCCTTGTAAGTAATAAAGAAACGTTAGCACGCCGGGCGGTATTTCGTTTGCCTTTACGTTCTGAGTTCAAATTCCACCGAGCTCGATTTTGCCTTTCATCCTTTCGGGGTCGATTAATTAAATACCCTTTGCATACTAGGGTCGATCTAATCGACTGGCCCCGTTCCTCAAAATTTCGGGCCTTGTGCTTAGAGTAGCAAAGTCTATTGTGTATGAGAAGATTGTTAGTAAGCCGTACGAAATGTTGCTAAGCATTTCGTTAGTCATTAAGTTCTGAGTTTAAATTTGACTGCGGTCGTCTTCACCTTTTATCCTTTCGGGGTCGATTAAATAAATACCAGTTAAGTACTGGGGTCGATGTGGCTAACCTTCTCCCTAAAAACTTCAGTCTTTGTGCTTATGGTAGATAAAATTATGTATGAGTAGAAGCTGTATGACCGAATGGTTAAGAAGTTTACTTCAAAACCACAAGTTGCCGGGTTCGATCCTACTGTTTGGCATCTTGGGTAAATGCAATTTTCTTTAGTCTCAGGTCAGCCTATACCTTCTGAACGAAATTGAGGAGGCGGAAATTGCATAGAAGCCCATAGGGTGGATTTTGCCCGCAAATCAAAAGGTACAACTTCATCACACACACAGTGTCATCCACATTCTTCCCTGAGTATTACTCTAAGGTTGCACGTGTCTGAGGAATACTCAGCCACTTTGTAGGTTTATGCAAGAGCAGGTTATTTAGTTGTTCGAATATCTGAATCCTCGTCGTCGAATGATGGAGATCCCTCCTCCCCGTTCCAACATCACAATATATAGCAGACGAGGCGTAATGGTCTCAGATGCAGGCGTGGCTGTGTAGTAAGACATTTGCTTTGCAACCACATGGTGCCAAAAGAGATTGATAGAATAAATAGTAGTCTTAAAAAATTAAAAAATCAATACTGGGGGTGGACTCGTTCGACTAAATTCCTTCAAAGCGGTGCTCCAGCATGGCCGCAGTCTAATAACTGGATCAGGTAAAAGACAAAGATAGATCTGTTTGATGAAAGAGAACCTGGTCTGAAAAACAGCAACAAACCAACAAGTGCTGACTTTGTCCTCGATAAAGAAATCGGAGTGTAAGTTCAAATCATTTGGGCGCTACAAAGTGTTTTCTATATTGAGATTCTCTCGATCTCATCTGTTAACACACACACACACACACACTCTATCTCTCTCTCTCTCTCTCTCTCCCCCTCTCACCCCTCTCTCCCCCTCTCTCCCTCCCCCTCCCCCTCTCTCCCCCTCCCCCCTCTCTCTATATATATGGAGGCGCAATGGCCCAGTGGTTAGGTCGGAGGATCGCGGTTTCGATTCCCAGACCGGGCGTTGTGTGTGTTTATTGAGCGAAAACATCTAAAGCTCCACGAGGCTCCGGCAGGGGGTAGTGGCGGCCCCTGTTGTACTCTTCCACCCCAACTTTCTCTCACTCTTTCTTCCTGTTTCTTGAGTGGGGAACACATACAGCATAGAAACCGGGCCCATGAGCCTGGGCTAGGCTTTAAAAGGGCGCATAAAAAAAAATATATGTATGTACATATATAATAAAAAAAAGGCTTAAGTAAAAAAGAAAACAAATATTTTTTTTAGCCATCAACTGAGAATAAATAAGAAATTCGTTCAAAGCAAGAAATATTTTTCCAGCAGAAACTCTAAGTATAAAATTTGTGTTTACCTGAATGAACACCTGGAGGTATCCCGTTGCATCTATTCCAAGCATCTCAAAACTTTACATTACCGAACACATCAACAGTTATACAGGTGAAACACTTACCTGCAAAAAGATACAAGAAAAAAAATAAATTAAAAAGTGAATTAAAAAAAAAACATGTTACTATAAGAGCGTTATCAATATTGATATCAGAATGGTACTTATTTTATCAACCCCGAAAGAATGAAAGGCAAAGTCAACCTCGGCGTGATTTGAACTCAGAACGTAAAGACGGACGAAATACCACAAAGCATTTTATCCGCCTCGCTAAATACCACAAAGCATTTTATCCATTATTTAAAACTTATTTCTTAAAGACGTACACGACGGGCTTCTTATATATGTGTGCTTGTGTGCGTATGTATATATATCTATGTGTGTTTGCGTTATATTTGTCCCTCCTACCACCGCGTGACAACCGGTGTTGGTTTGTTGACATCTTCGGAAACTAGCCCTCGGCAAAAAAAAAAAAAAAAAAAAAAAAAATCAGACAGAATAAATAGCAGGCTAAAAATCAAACAAAACAAAACAAAAAACCCCCATTAATGTCGATTTCTTCGACTACTTCCCTTTAAGAGGGTGCCCCGGCATGGCCGTAGTCGAATGACTGAAACAAGTAAATGATAAAAGTGTTTTTTTCCTAAAAATTTTCTTGCTAAAATTATACTTAAATACTTTTAAGCACTTTCGCTTTGTTAATGTTGTTGTTGTGGTGGTGGTCGTGGTGGTGGTGGTGGTGTGTGTGTGTGTGTGTGTGTGTGTGTGTGTGTGTGTGCATTCGTGCGTGTGTGTGTGTGTGTGTTTGTACGCGGGCGAGTCGATAGACAGCCGTCGCTGCTAATCTTGACGGAAATAACGTCAATCTATCAAGAGGAAACAACTACGCAATAAACTGATAGAGTTATTTCCCTTACACCTACCACCTCACGAAGACTTTAGCTCCAATCCTATTTATTGCACAGTTAATTTTCACATTAAATGACGAAAACGAAATGAATAACTAAATAAGTTGTATAAATAAAAAAGAATATGAAATATATTTAATGATTCTAAAAGAAATGATAATTTTTAAGGTAATGTTAATAAAAATAAAAGAATAAATTATTTAGGTAAAAAATCATGCATACTTTCTTTTCAGTGAAATATCTCGTTAAAATTCTTAGTGACCTATGTACGTATCTTATTGCCAAAAGATATTATAGTTTATGATTTAAGTATAAGACTAGCAATTATGAGAGGTGGGAGAAGTGCAGCCGATACTGGTGGCCCCTGTACTGGACTAGTATTATATTTTATCGCAACTTCTCCATGACGAAGAACATAATCCTTTCTACTAAATGAACAAGGACTGAAATTTGGGGAGAGGGGACTGGTCGATTACATCGACCCTAGTGTTTCACTTAATCTACCAACCCGAAAAAGGAAGAAAGGTGGAATTTGAACTCAGAACGACGTGCGAAACATCGCTGAGCATTTCGCCAGGGGTTCTAACGATTCTGCCATGACGAAGTATATAATAACGATAATAATTATTATTCTAGTATTAAAGTATA
>NC_142932.1:83439470-83441970 GCF_046866305.1 Octopus bimaculoides
GAAACACCCGCCGCCCCGCCTCCAACGCGACTATTGTACAAATAATTTAATCTTAAACTCGCACCCGCTCAAAAACACACACATGTCTGTGTGCATACATACATACATACATACATACATACAGACAGACAGATAGACAGACATACAGAAGACAGATAGATAGATAGATAGATAGATCTCGCTCTCAGTAGATACTCGTGCATGTATAATACTGTAGATATGCAGGATGTATATATATATAATTAACAACTTACTGCGAGTAAAGCTGAGTGGCGTTCGATTATAAATAAATAAATATAAAATACATTAAGTACAAGTTATCACCAACGACTGAAAAATACGTAAACACACACACACACACACACATACACACACACACATATGGATGTAAGTATGTATACATACTTATATATACACTTACACATGAGTGTTTCTACAACTCGCTCATACGCACACATGACATTGACACAAAACACACACTCGTAAACATGTTCGCATACATGCACACACAGTCATATAATATACACTTATACACATTCATATGTATATACATACATGCTGATCTCATAAACACATATTTCAAAGAGATAAACATACACCTCAATATATTTTCTCTCTCTCTCTTTCTCTTTCTCTCTCTCAGTTTATCTCTCTCTCTCACCATTATCATCAATAACCTATTTACTTTTCGCCAACCTTCTCCAACGCTCCAACACTACTCCACCAGATGGATATCATCAACTGTTGTGCCCTGACCTTAAGGACTTCACATGACTCTACTGTAAACCCCTTCTACAGTCTCTACAAATAGCTACGGCCTGTACATCTTGTACACTCTCTACCTCAAGGGTTGTGGATCATTTTGTACGAGCTGCACAGAAAGAATAAATTGTATTTCATTGACTATCGCAGTCTGCAGGGTGTGTTCTAGAAGTTTAGAGACTTTATTTTTAGGGGAGGCACTAGATTATTGTAATTTTGCTGTCATTACGATACAGCTAACAAGTTGGGTAATTTCCTATTTGAAGCTCGTAAAATCATAGTGACCCAAACGCTTTTTTCAATAAAATATTTAATTATCATAAGTGGTGCACACTGCGAACAGCGAATTAAAAAGTGAGGGAAAATGTTAGACTTAATTTCAATAGAGTTTCGCCTCTGCGCACATGTGAGAATTCTTCAAACAATTCACGGCGGGCAAACCAAGGAATACGAATTGATGCTTTTCATTGATCTGCAAGTTTTTCATTAGGATTTACAATAAAACGAGAAGCAGCAGGGCGGTCTAGGAGACATGTTAATCGATTTGAAATGAAACTAAAACAAATTCGATTTTACGAACGTAAATTGGGAAATTACCACCAGCTGACCTGCTAGGTTTTGTTATTCCAGATTGAAGGAGACGGTTTTAACAGCAATTCGAACGCACCAATACTCTGCTTGTGACTGTTGCCTAGTTTGCAGAATGCAGACGTTTTGAAGCCTGTTATGCAATAAAGTTTTGTGTTAAACTTGGTAAAAACATTTACAGAAACTTAGGCGCGGGAGTGGCTGTGTGGTAAGTAGCTTGCTTACCAACCACATGGTTCTGGGTTCAGTCTCACTGCGTGGCACATTGGGCAAGTGTCTTCTACTATAGCCTCGGGCCGACCAAAGCATTGTGAGTGGATTTGGTAGACGGAAACTGAAAGAAGCCCGTCGTATATATATATATATATATATATATATATATATGTATGTATGTATGTGTGTGTGTCTGTGTTTGTCCCCCCAACATCGCTTGACAATCGATGCTGGTGTATTTACGTCCCCGTAACTTAGCGGATCGGCAAAAAGAGACCGATAGAATAAGTACTAGGCTTCCAAAGAATAAGTCCTGGGGTCGATTTGCTCGACTAAAGGCGGTGCTCCAGCATGGCCGCAGTCAAATGACTGAAACAAGTAAAAGAGTAAACGGTCCAGAATGTTTTTGAATGAACTTCTTCGCTGGCACAAGAAGTTCAAGGACGGTAGAGTGTAGGCGAAAGACGATGAGTGGTGTGGGAGAGAGAGAGACGTCAGAACATTAAAACTGGTTGAGAGAATTAGCAATGTTCTGACTGAAAACCGTGATGTGATTCTAAAGACAATAAACCATACAATTTCGAGATGGTGAAAAGCTGTAACACATAATTATTCATGAAGATCTGAACATGCGCAAAATTCGTACAAAGTTTGTTCCCCAAGCATCCATCTTGGTGACCAACTACTTGTCAGAGATGAGCATCAAAACTGTCCCTCACCCTCCCTCCATTCTAGACCTTGCTCCCAGTGACTTTTGGTTGTTTCCCAAACTGAAGAAGCACTTCTGGGGCAATCGTTTTAAAGATGAAGGAGGCTGTGACAAGAGTCCTAGACACCTTCACCGTGGAGAATTCTATGGGGCCTTTACGAACTGGGTGGAATGCTACAAGTGTATATGTATCTATATATAAGTATATATACGTACACACACACGTAC
>NC_142932.1:83446970-83454470 GCF_046866305.1 Octopus bimaculoides
TCTTGAGGTCTCTGGGTGAGACTTGGATCCAACTTGTACAAATGCAAAACAAAAGTCAAACATAAAATAATAATAATAATAATAATAATAATAATAATAATAATAATAATAATAATAATAACAACAACAATAATAATGATATACGTAGATCAAGTGTAGACACATAAACACATTAAAATACTGGAGTGAAAGTAGAGATAAATGGTCAGATAATTGTTAGTCATGCAAGCAGATCCTAACATCATTGTATCATAGAGGATGGAACAGATCCACTGTGCCAGATCTGCGGAAAACGTGGAGATACCATCGACCACATCGTCAATAAGCACCTGGAACTAGCAAAGCCCGAATAAATCCACAGGTAGAATGAAGCTTGAAAATACGCACCGGTTATAAAAGACAACCGAAATAATATCAGTGGTTATTGGAGTACCGGAACTAATGAAGAAAGGGATGGAAAAGTTCATCAACCGTATCACGGGTAACAGTATAAAAGCAGTCTGGTATTTCGCTCTGCTTGGAACACCTTAGTTGTTGGCTTGCTTAATTAATTAGTCGCTTGCTTATTTAATTAGTTGCTTGCTTGCTTACTTAATTAGTTGATTAAATAGCTGCTTGCTAAATTAAATAATTAGATAATTAATTAGTTGCCTGCTTGCTTAATTTGTAAATTAATAAGTTGCTTGCTTCCCTTAATTAATTAGCTCATTAATTAGTTGCTTGCTTAATTAATTAGTTGCTTACTTGCTTAAATAATTAGTTAACTATTTAGTTGCTTGCTTAATCAATTAATTAATCCGTTGTTGCTTCCTTATTTAATTAGTTACTTAATTAGTTGCCTGCTTAATTAATTAGTTGCTTGCTTATTAATTAGTTGTTTGTTAATTAATTAGTCGCTTGCTTATTTAATTAATTAAATATTTGCTTGTTTGATTAATTAGCTAATTAATTAATTGCTTACCTAATTAATTAGTTAAACAATTAGTTGATTACTTAATTAAATACTTAATGAATTAGTTTCTTGCTTGCTTTATTAATTAATTAATTAGTTGCTAGCTTACTTAATTAACTAGTTGCTTGCTTAATTAATCTTTTTACTTGTTTGCTTAATTAATTAGTTAATTAATTAGCTGCATGCTTGCTTAATTAATTAGTTTTGCTCTACCTGGAACACCTTACATAATACGGTAAATGTTATCAGTCAGATGTTGTTGGCACTCCGTCGCTTACGATGTCGAGGGTTCCAGTTGATCCGATCAACGGAACAGCCTGCTCGTGAAATTAACATACAAGTGGCTGAGCACTCCTCAGACATATGTGCCCTTAACGTAGTTCTCGGGGATATTCAGCGTGACACAGCGTGACAAGGCTGACCCTTTGAATTACAGGCACAACAGAAACAGGAAGTAAGAGTGAGTGAAAGTTGTGGTGGAAGAGTACAGCAGGGTTCGCCACCATCCACTGCCGGAGCCACGTGGAGCTTTTAGGTGTTTTCGCTCAATAAACACTCACAACGCCCGGTCTGGGAATCGAAACCGCGATCCTATGACCGCGAGTTCGCTCCCTTGACCACCGGGCCATTGCGCTTCCACACCTGACTATATATTACGCTGTAAACACCAGTAGCCGTCTAAGCATCTAATATAAACAATATCGAGCTAGATTAGTAACCGCTTGTAAAACCTACATTCTGTAAACACCTCATAGTCCACTATAAAGAGAAAGTCTGTAAATGATCACATATAGGGATTTTCTTGTTAGAAATAGCAGCCAAAACACATTCTCAAATCTATACCATACGCAATAAATGTTGCAGAGGGGGAGCATGTCCCTCTCTGCCCTCACTTTCTTTACCAAGTAAAACTTGTATAAGTCGAAAAGGAAAGCGTCTGTTTTCAATTCTTTCTGTCACGACCACCAGCACACAACACCTTTCCTCATAGCCCCTACACAGAGGAACACCATCTGCTTCACCTTGTTGAAAATGAGTGAGCAATCTTCAACGAAGAACTAGGGCAATAATCGGAATTCGTTCTACGCGCGATAACAGCTGTTCAATACAATGCTCGGACAGTGCACGAGCTGGATTTGTTTCGGCGTTCAGCCCACACCTCGGATGTCGAGCCTGGCGACACCTCCATGCTCCTGAAGATTATCTGAAGCAAGTATGAAATTTAGGTAAAAAGTATCTCTCGAAAGCACTGCCAGATCATTGAGTTTTGAAAATCATGCGTTGTGATTCCTGACCCGAACTTCTTCGGAAACATCCCAGCTAGTTCGTCCTCGTCGACGCTAGAGCAACGCTCCGTAACCCTTTTTCACTTGCGGCACACTTATATTCATTTCAAAATTCGGCGGCACACCTGAACTAAGAATATATAAGAAAAAGTATAGGGAAAAATTGTATTAAAGTTACACTGCGGCACGCCTAGCATCGTCGCATGGCACACCAGTGTGCCGCGACATACCAGTTGCAGAGCACTGCGCTAGAGTAATACTTATTTGAACCACAAACGGAATAATATTTATTTGAACCACAAACTTTGTCGTATATTCCGTGAGTCAGCTAGAGTTATCCACCTTGTTTAAAGATGAACTATGATACCTGCTTGAACTGAGAGAATTACAGGAATAATTCTTATAGAGATGTTCATTAAGACCAGTTTTACATGCATAACACATCCGCCTCATATTTCCGAAGAAGAAACATTCAGGTAAGTCATACTGAAGTGGCATTGAACCCAGCTCCGCTACTACTACTACTGCTGCTGCTGTTGCTGTTGCTACTACTACTACTACTACTACTACTGCTACTCATAACCACACAAATTTCTATACATACAAGTAATGTATATGCGTATATATATATGTGTTTGTGTGTATGTGTGTGAGACTGAAACTGAAAGAACCTCGTTGTGTGTGTGTGTGTGTGTGTGTATATATATATATATATATATATATATATATATATATATATATAATATCGTAAAATATCAAACATTATTATTATAGAGTTAGAAAACAGTGAGATCTAATGGGTACAACGATATTTTATATAATATATTCATTGAAGAAATATCTCTTCAAAATATAATACGTTAAACCAGTGTATCTTGGATATAAAAGTATCCCTCTGTAAGAGGTTTAAATATCCTCATTGTGACTATATATATATATATATATATATATATATATATATATATATATATATATATACATATATATATATATATATATATATATATATATATATATATATATATATATATATACATATATATATATATATATATATATATATATATATATATATATATATATATATATATATGTATATATATGCCTTCGGCTTTAGAGTCATCCATAGGGCTAAGCCCTTTATGGGTACCAAACCATTGGTCACTCTATGATCAGACAAATACATAACTGCATATAAATACATTACTACTCTATGCTTTACAGCAGTCGTTCTCGACCGGGGTCCATATGGCCCTTGTGAATCCATATAATATATATACATTTTTTGGGTGGGGGTGGGGGTCCATGCAACAAGATAATAAATCAGGGATCCATAATAGTATCTTAAGGGCCCCTGAAAAAATTTTGCTTTAGACGTATGTATTGGTATCTGTTGGAAGAAACAGCCAGGTCTCTTTCTCTAACGTTTTATATAGCGCAACCTACACAAGTTAATGCGTGAAAAACAAGGATTTGAAAGAAGTTTCTATAAAACTAGTTTTCAAACATCAAATGGCTCCGGGGATCCACCAGAATAAAATAGTAATCAAAGGGGTCCAGGGATAAAAAATGGTTAAGTATCCCTGCTTTACAGTGTGCTTCTTATATATATATATATATATGTATGTATACACTTTACTCTTTTACTTGTTTCAGTCATTTGACTGCGGCCATGCTGGAGCACCGCCTTTAGTCGAACAAATCGACCTCAGCACTTATTCTTTGTAAGCCTAGTACTTATTCTATCGGTCTCTTTTGCCGAACCGCTAAGTTACGGGGGCGTAAACACACCAGCATCGGTTGTCAAGCGATGGTGGGGGGACAAACAGTGACACACACACACACATATATATATACATATATACGACGGGCTTCTTTCAGTTTCCGTCTACCAAATCCACTCACAAGGCTTTGGTCGGCCCGAGGCTATAGTAGATATATATATACTTGTGCGCGCGCACACGCGCGCACACGCCCGCACTTACACATATACACTCATGTGCACAAACACATGTACATTTTATATATATTAGTGCGTGCTCTTGTGTATTTATTTTTAAACGATAAGTATATATTTATATATATATATATATTATTAAATTATGCTCCCAGTTCAGCATTCTGGCTTTTTTTCATTTTCCTATTATTTCTCCACGTGCGGTTAACACAACCCCACTATTTACTGACTTATATATATATATATATATATATATATATATATATATATATATATATATATATATATATATATATATATATATATATGTATATATATATATATGTATATATATATAATACAAAGAATATGTATGCATGTATACACACATATATATACATGCATACATATTCTTTGTATTATATATATATACATACATATATATATATATATATGTATGTATTCTGGCTTCTTTTTTTTCATTTTCCTGGCTTTTTTTCATTTTCCTATTATTTCTCCACGTGCGGTTAACACAACCCCACTATTTACTGACTTATATATATATATATATATATATATATATATATATATATATATATATATGTATGTATATATATATATAATACAAAGAATATGTATGCATGTATACACACATATATATACATGCATACATATTCTTTGTATTATATATATATACATACATATATATATATATATATATATATATATATATATATATATATATATATATATATATATATATATATATATATATATATATATATATATATATATGTATGTATATATATATATAATACAAAGAATATGTATGCATGTATACACACATATATGTACATACTTACATCTACATGTGTATATAGATGCATATTAGGGTACAGGACGTTAGAAAAATGAACTACAGACAACGGAACGAACACATAGGAAAACAGATAGCCTCTTGGAATTATTCCTTCGTCAGCTGCTTGTAGTCATTGATATATACATGCATACATAAATACATACATGCATACAGATAGACGTGCAACTAGACATTTCTCGATGTGTGTACGAGTATTTATAAATGTTTTTATTGTAAGTTATATATAAAAAAACAATTTAACTTTAAACTCAATACTTATTTATTATACTTTTACAAAAAGAGGGATGACAGTCACTTCGAAGTCCCGATCAACAAACTTAATCAAACAAACACGCACAGACACACTTACATACATACCTACATACGTGCATACATACATACATATATATACACACAAATATCATCATATATACATATATATATCATCATCATCAGCATATACAATGATGATGATAATGATGATGATGTTGATGATGAAGAGGAATCCGTAGTTTGAGGGGTGGGAGCTTCAAGTACAATCACCAATTCTCGCCGCACACGCATGCACGCACATAAACACACACGCACACACGCACACAACACGCACGCACGCACGCACGCACGCACGCACGCACACACATATTTGTGACTGATATCAGAAAACTGTTATGATGTGTCTGTATAAAATACAGCGCGTTTATGATGGTGTAATGCGTTATACGTGTCTGTGGAGCTATTTGCATAATTTCACGCTCAGGCTGTTCCGTTGATCGGATCAACTGGAACCAACGGAAAGCCAGTTTAGTTTTAGGGTGGTGTATGTGATTACAGGTGGAGGCGCGTGGCTTAGTGGTTAGGGTGTTAGCATCATGATCGTAAGCGGAATTTGAACTAGGACTGTAAAATCAGACAGAAATATTGGTTTCAAATGTTGGCACTAGGTCAGTGATGCTCAGGAATAGGGTAAGTCTATGACATAATCCTCCAGTATTCAACTGGTACTTATTTCATCAACCCCCGAAAGGATGAAAGGCAAAATCATCTTCACAGAATTTGAACTCTGAACGTGCAGACAGACTAAATGCCGCGAAACATTTTGTCCGGTGTGGTAACGATTCTGCCAGCTCTCTGCCTTATACAATAATTATTTCTATTTTAGGTACAAGGCCTTGAAAATTTGGCGGGAAGGGGGCTAGTCAATTGCATCGACCCCAGTGCGCAACTAGTACTTAATTTATCGACCCCGAAAGGATGAAGGGCAAAGTCGACCTCGGCGGAATTTGAACTTAGAACGTAGCGGTAGACGAAATAACGCTAAGCATTTCGCCCGGGGTGCTAACATTTCTTATTTCTTTACTGCCGACAAGGGGCTACACACAGAGGGGACAAACAAGGACAGACAAACGGATTGAGTCGATTATATCGATCCCCAGTGCATAACTGGTACTTATTTAATCGACCCCGAAAGGATGAAAGGCAAACAGGTCGCTGCCTTGCTGCCTTATACAATAATATTAATGGTTCCAAATTTTGGCACGAAGCCAGCAAGCTCGCCGCCTTGAGTAGTATGGAGATTAACGTGTAATGTGGTTTGTAGTTTGATCCAGTGTTGATTGTAGTGGAGTGGTGTAATGCAGTGCACAGTGGGAGCCTAATATGATGTAGTGTAGTTGTATAATCATAGTGCTGTTGTGGTGGTAATGTAGTGCAGTGTGGTGTAGTGAGTTTGTAGTGTGGTTGTAGTATAGTGAGAATGGGTACAATGGGATAGTGTTGTGTGTTGTAGATGCTGGTGTGTTTTATATTTTTGTTGTAGTTGTTGTCATGGTAACTACAGCAACAGCAGCAGCAGCAGCAGCAGTAGTAGTAGTAGTAGTAGTAGTAGTAGTAGTTGTTGCTGTTGCTGTTGCTGTTGGTACTTTTATTGTAGATGTTGCTTTTATTATTGTTGTTTTAGTGGTTGGCTGATGTTGTTGCTATTGTTGATGTAGTAGTAGCAGCAACAGCAACAGCAGCTGCAGTAGTAGTAGTAGTAGTAGTAGTAGTAGTAGTAATAGTAGTAGTAGTAGTAGCAGCAGCTGCAGTAGTAGTAGTAGTAGTAGTAGTAGCAGTGGTAGTAATGGTAGTAGTAGTAGTAGTAGTTGTTTTTGTTGCTGTTTGTAATTTTGTTGTCGTTGTTGCTTTTTTGTTATGTCTTTTTTAGTTACTGTTGATGTTGTTGCTATTGTAACAGTAGTAGTAGTGGTGGTGGTGGTGCAGGTGGTGGTGGTGCAGGTGGTGGTGGTGGTGGTGGTGGTGTTGGTGGCGGTGTAGGGGTGGTGGTGGTGGTGGTGGTGGTGGTGGCAGTAGTAGCTGAAGTTTGTCATCACTCACCTTTTGAATGGTATATTCCATGGCAATTGAACCTCTTCGAAGAATATAACAGAACACAGCTGCCACGACACAACCCATTCTCATTGGGGAGACA
>NC_142932.1:83456970-83464470 GCF_046866305.1 Octopus bimaculoides
CTATCTATCTATCTATCTATCTAACTATCTGCCTGTCTGTCTGTCTGTTAATATATATCTAATCATGCAAGTATATATGTACGTGTATACAATGCTTATAATGTATTACACAAATATGTGTATATATGTGTGTATATGCGTGTATGTATGTACACACACACACACACACACACACACACACACACACACACTCAAACATACAGTCATTGTGTTTCAAAAGCCTGATTAATGACATCAATAGGGGAAAATAACTTGTCATCGAATTAAGAAATCTTCGATAATGCGACCTCTACTATAATAAATGACCCAAAGCTATGAATTCAGAGATGAGATTATTTATATATCTAAAACCGAACCAATTAATACTATTAACGCTGTAATATTGTTTAGTTTACATCGTTTTACCCTCAACTTAACATTTCCCAGTCAACCGCCGACAAGAACCCCCCACCCCCTCCCAGAAAAACCCCAAAAGGAATAAAAAACAAAAACAAAACAAAATTATTTAATAGAAGCAATCTGAAAGTAAGTTACAGCTGAACGATGAATATGAAGAATATAATAATGCGAAGCGACTAAATTATTAAAGTTCACTGTATCTACATAAAAGCAGTCTATTATGAAGCAGAAGTCACTTCCACAAAACCTGTATATCGAGCGTAATCTCAATCCAGGGAGAGTGTTGAATTTAAGCATTTGAACTAAACCTAAATCGAAATTAGGGTTTTTCGTTAAGAAAAAAATATATGTGAGAAAAATTTTTTTTCGTTCAACTACATCCAATATTTCGAAGATTATGATAATGAAGTCGATGTTAGAGATCGTTGAGTCAGGTCATATGCAAACGCGAATAAAAGAAAAAGTTTCATCTTCAAAAGAAGAAGGGTTTCATTCTCAAAACTCTTCAATAAGTCAAACTAAAAAGTAACTATGCAACACACACTCACACGCACACAGACACTCCCACATCCACCCACACCCACCCATCCAATACACCCACCCACCCAACCAACACAGACACACAGACACACACACACACACACACACACCTGCACGCACGCAGATGCATGTACATGCACGCACATACATAATTATGCGAAATGGACTTCTGAATCATACGGCTATGCCTGTGTGTGCATGTATATATGTCTGTATGTATATATGTACGTATGTATGTATGTATGTATGAATGTATGTATGTCAGTATTGTGCATGTATGTGCATGTGTGTGTGCGCATACGTGCGCATGCGTGGTTGTCTGCAAGAGTATGTGACTTGTGTAGGTGTATTAACTTAAATTAAATATAAGCCTTTTTTAAAAAATAAACATCTATTACGTAAAGTAAGAAAATAGTATACGTACTTAGATTTAAATTACTCCCTCTAAGCCAATTAATAAATTGACCAACGTTGACTACGGATGCTGTTTTATGTAAATTATACTAACTAGTTTAACTGAGTCTTAGTTTGCATAACCTATAAATAGCTACAGGTTTCTAAGTCCGTGGCCAGAATATGATAGCCTTTCTCTGATGAAAGATCTAAGAAAACTAACAACGTTAGTTCAGTTCGTGCTTCTTTTACCCACAGTAAGATGAAAGTGCCTAAGGTGTAACTACTTTGTTTACATTTCACAGCGAGGCTAAAAGTATGTTTAGTACGAAGGTATAGTTTTGTATATGTGTGTGTGTGTGATGTGTATTTGTATATACATACATGTGTGTGGGTGCGTGTGCGTGTATCTGTTTCTATACGTATGTAATATATAAGATTTAGATTTAGATTCAAAATTGAATATGGTACCTATGTTTAGGCACCAGAATATAGTATGGTATTATCCAAAAACCATTCTAAAAGCAAGGTGATCAAAAAATCAAAATAAGCAACACATATATATATATATATATATGTGTGTGTGTGTGTGTGTATCACATATAAATATATATATATATATATATATATATATATATACAAAAATAAGAGGGATGACCAGCAAAAGTGGACTCCTATATGCTAGAAATAGATGCCGAATCATCTAACCACGAAAAAAAATATATGTTCGTGGTTAGATGATTCGGCATCTATTTCTAGCATATAGGAGTCCACTTTTGCTGGTCATCCCTCTTATTTTTGTATGTAATATAATTTTAATCATCAGATTTTTTTAATACGCTAGACCACTGGTTCAAATCGATTAATATCAATTTCTACCCTCATAAATAAATTTATATATATATATATATATATATATATATATATATATATATATATATATATATACATATGTATATATAAGTGTGTGTATGTGTATATATACCTGTGTCTATTTGTATATATGCATGTGTATGTATATAATATAAATGCTGCAGTATGGCCACGGCCTTAGGGTTCAAATGTATAATAGAATAAAAGTTAAAAAAAAGAATATATATATGGAAAGATAGATAGACCGATATATACATATGCATATGCGCACACACATACCTATCTATCTATCTATCTATCTATCTATCTATCTATCTATCTATCTACACAAACACACACACGTACACACTCACACATACACACATACACACACACTCACAGGCACACACGCACGCACGCACACACACACGCATTCCAACGTCGTGGTTGACTACATGAAAAGAATAAAACATCGGAAATGTGCGTCTAAGTATATGTGACATCGAGTCACAGGGGGAGGAAAGGATTGACAGTGATGACAGGTGACACCTTATATCTATCTACTCTGCTGCTCCTCCTTCAATACCATTATCAATGACAACACCCACGCCTCTCCCCCTCTTCTGTTGATGGGTTTTTTTTTTGTGTGTGTGTGTGTTTTGGAAAATTTTAAAATTCCTATTTAAACATTTTGTTTGTCTTTTAAAAAATATGTTCTTCGCTTTTCAGTTCTTATTTACACCACCACCACCACCACTACTACTACTACCACCACCACCACCACCACCACCACCACCACCACCACTACTACTACTACTACTACTACTACTACTACCACCACCACCACTACTACTACTACTACTACTACTACTACTACCACCACCACCACCACTACTACTACTATTACTACTACTACTACCACCACCACCACTACTACTACTACTACTACTACTACTACTACTACTACTGTTAGAAATGCATTTATTGTCATCACAACCCGTCATCATCATCATCATCATAGTCGTCGTCGTCATCATCGTCGTCCTCTACCTTCTTCTTCTTCTTCTTCTTCTTCTTCTTCTTCTTCTTCTTCTTCTTCTTCTTCTTCTCCTCCTCTTCTTCCTTCTCTTCATCATCATCCTTGCCATTACAATTACAATCATAATCATGATCGTCACTATGATCATCATCATCATCATCATCATCACCATCACATTGTCATCTGTACATAACATCGTCGTATATAGTGGATGTCATTATCGTGTCACCATTATCATCATCATCATCATCATCATCATCATCATCATCATCATCATCATCATCATCTCCTGTCATCATCTCCTGTCATCACTACCACCACTCTTATTATCGTCTGTCATTACTTTAAATCTCACGTCCCCAGCCTCAACATCATCGACTATCATAGTATATCGCCCAACATCACCATCATCGTGTGTCGTCATTTCATCTGCAAATCATCACCGCATATATTTGCATGAGCGAGCGAGCGAGAAAGAGAGAGAGAGAGAGGGAGAGTGTGGGGGGGGGGAGAAATTAAGAGAAAGAGAGAGAGAAAGAAAGAAAGAGTGAGAGAGAGGTGGGGGGAATGCAATCAGAACGTAAATCCTGTAATGTTTATTTCTTTCCCAAGTACATCAATAATAATGTAAGCACTTGATGATAATATAAACATTAGAGATACGGAGAGGGTTGCCCCCGTCCTCAGGAACATCTATTTCACTCAAGTATGAAGCACCAATATTTACATAACGGAATTGGTGGAAGGGTTTTATTTTACAAGAAGATGTTGTTGTTGGCATTCCGTCGCTTACGACGTCGAGGGTTCCAGTTGATCCGATCAACGGAACAGCCTGCTCGTGAAATTAACGTGCAAGTGGTTGAGCACTCCACAGACACGTGTACCCTTAACGTAGTTCTCGGGGATATTCAGCGTGACACAGTGTGACAAGGCTGGCCCTTTGAATTACAGGCACAACAGAAACAGGAAGAAAGAGTGAGAGAAAGTTGTGGTGAAAGAGTACAGCAGGGTTCGCCACCATCCCCTGCCGGAGCCTCGTGGAGCTTTTAGGTGTTTTCGCTCAATAAACACTCACAACGCTCGGTCTGGGAATCGAAACCGCGATCCTATGACCGCGAGTCCGCTGGCCTAACCACTGGGCCAAGAAGATGAGGACTAGTCTTAAAAGCGTCCCGAAAGCAGGGAAATTCGTGAAAGCCACATTGTTAATCAGAACCGTGTTGAGGTATGGGCATACCGGGCTGTTGCTCAAGAGCTTCATTGGTCTAGGAGTCACCGTTTCGATCAATGAGTGAATCTGGTGACTTGCAGTCAATAAATAAAAAAATATAATCCTTTGTACTAAAGGCACAAAGCCAGAAATTTTCAGGGAGGGAGCTAGTCGATTACATCGATCCTAGTTCTCGGCTGGTACTTATTTCATCGATCCTAGTGCTCGGCTGGTACTTATTTCATCGATCCTAGTGCTCGGCTGGTACTTATTTCATCGATCCTAGTTCTCGGCTGGTACTTATTTCATCGATCCTAGTGCTCGGCTGGTACTTATTTCATCGATCCTAGTTCTCGGCTGGTACTTATTTCATCGATCCTAGTGCTCGGCTGGTACTTATTTCATCGATCCTAGTGCTCGGCTGGTACTTATTTCATCGATCTTAGTGCTCGGCTGGTACTTATTTCATCGATCCTAGTGCTCGGCTGGTACTTATTTCATCGATCCTAGTGCTCGGCTGGTACTTATTTCATCGATCCTAGTGCTCGGCTGGTACTTATTTCATCGATCCTAGTGCTCGGCTGGTACTTATTTCATCGATCCTAGTGCTCGGCTGGTACTTATTTCATCGATCCCGAGAGGACGAAAGGACCGCGGTGGAATTTGAACTCAGAACGTAGCGACGGGCGAAATACTGCTAAGCATTTCGTCCAGCGTGCTAGCGACCCTGCCAGCTCGTCACCTTAATAAATAGATACAATAGAAAGAACCGAGTGCAATAATTTGGGCAGAGGTTTGTTATACTGTTAAGGTGGCCCTGTCATTAATATATCATAACTTGAAAATTCACTTGAAGGTGCGTGGCCTAGTGGTTAGGCTGTTGCACTCATGGTCGCTAGAACGTGGGTTCGATTTTCTGATTGGGCGGCGCGTTGTGTTTCTTGAGAAAAGCACTCTTCATTTCACGTTGCTTCAGTCCTCCTTTCAACCAGGGGAGTGGGGGATGTTGGCGTGCTCGCCTAGCCAGCGGGGTGGTGTCATTTGAAAGCTAAAACAATGCAAAAAAACGCACTGTGACCAGCGATGTGTAACAGCATCTGATAACCCGATCGGTCACGTGGTCACGTGATCACGTGAACTTGAAAATCACATGTCCAGAAGACGTGGCACTGATACTTAGCAAGTAAAATACTAAAAATGCTTAGGGGTGTGTTTGGACACACCAGGGGATTCCAATATGGCGAGTGACATGTGGGTAGAATAGTAAGCTGTTCTGATACATAACTTAATTGGTAGGTTCCCACCCGTGCTTAGGGTACTCTGACACAGTATAAGTGATAGGTGCTCACCCGAGAGTAGGTAGGTAGAACCGTGGGGTGTCTCGACACACAGAGTAGATGCAAGGTTAACCCGCACTCCGTCGGTTACGACGACGAAGGTTTCAGTTGATCCGAACAACAGAACAGCCTGCTTGTGGAATTAACGTGAAATAACTGCCATCGTATGTAAGACAGATAGGGCTATCAGCCAAGTCTATTATGAAGATTGTCCCGTTGTCTTCTTTGGCCTTGTAGGGAAAGCAGCTTTCATACGTCTAGTGGTCTTGGCGAATGATGTTGTGATGGACAAAATTGAAAAGGCTTAAGACAACCAGCTTTTTTTGGCCAAACCATCACCAATGTTTTTTTAAAATCTTACTTGAGAAAGGAAAATGAGTGTGGAAAAGGAAGTGCCTCCCAGTAAATTTAATAAAAGGTGAAAGTGGAGCGCATACTCTGCTCTGAGCATGCGCTTGTAGATTAGAGCTGGACAGCTTGTTGAGGGCGCTATGTTTTAGTAGCTGGGGTGACCGAAGTTCTTTGTGATATTTCCACGTGCATATCTCCGAAATCTCTGTCATCTTTTGTGTAAATCTTTCTTTGTTTTAAATATTGCTTTTATTTTTGTTCTTGTTGTTCCATATTTGTCAGCAGTATTTTTATATAATACTAAACTTATTGTGGAGGCGCAATGGCGCCTCCACAATAATGGAGTGCCAACACACTAAACTTATCATCTTTACACCATGTTCGATTTTTGATAATCTTTTCAAGCTAATAAAATATTTATTGCTATTGTTATGATAATATTATTATTATTATTATTGTACACTTGGCATTTTATTGCTGTTCTGCTGATATTGGATTACTAGATACCAAGTGTATTCCGTATATATATATATATGTACATATATATGTGTATGTGTGTGTATATATATGAACATACATATATATATACACACACACACACAAATATATATTTGTATGTATATATGTTTGTACGTATATATATGTATGTATATGTGTGTGTGTGTTTGTGTGTGTGTGTGTTTGTGTGTGTGTGTGTGTTTGGGTGTGTGTGTTTGTGTGTGTGTGTGTGTGTATGTGTGTGAACGTACGTGTGCGTGTGGTATTTATATACATTCCGTTCATCAGATATACAAGTGTCAAAAGTCGGTGCTATTGTAAACTATACATCGATTCCTTCTATAAGTCTGTTATTCCATTTCTTTCTTTCTTACATTTCTTTCTTTCTTACATTTCTTTCTTTCTTTCTTTCTTTTTTTCTTTCTTCTTCTTCTTCTCCTCCTCCTCCTCCTCCTCCTCCTCCTCCTCCTCCTCCTCTCTTATTGTTTTCTCTACACGTTTATTCAGCGGATGCTTTCTTAATTAGATAAGCTAATTAACGGCAAGACTTTAATAGCTCGAGAAGGTACAAACCAAACGTCATCAACGATACTGAAACTCAAACACAAACAACAACAACAACAACAACAACAACAACAACAACAACAACAACAACAACAACGACGACAACAACAACAACGACGACGACAACAACAACAACAGCAACGCCGAAACGTACAAAAATAGCAACAGCAACAATAACGATGACTGAAACAGGAATGTCAAAGACAACAATTCTTCTATGGAGAAAGAAAATTAGTAAAGAAGCTAAAAATGGAGTTGAAACAAAGAAACGAAATGAAAATCGAAATACACGTATAAAATAAACATTGTCTAGACAT
>NC_142932.1:83479470-83491970 GCF_046866305.1 Octopus bimaculoides
CCGATTAAAACAACCTGTGTGCGTGCGTGTATGTGTGTGTCACTGAAGCCATACATACATACATACATACATACATACATACATAATTACTCTCTCTTTCTCTCGGTTTTTCTCTGTCAATCACTCACACATTCACTCACTACAAAAACTTAATATAAAATTTCAGTTATCTCTCTCTTTCCTTCTTTCTCTCTCTCTCTCATATACACACACACCATCAACATTACTCTCTCTGGCTTGCATACCTCATCAAACACACACACACAAACATACGCACGCACATCAATTCTTCCGTCTCACGTAAACTTCAAAAGAAGTTCAGTCCATGTCTATTTTCCTTTGATGCCCACTTCAAAAGATCCCCTTTCCCCAAAACACATATTAAAAAAATATTTTTACTTGTCCGGCCATTGATCGAGAGATAAAACACAAACCACCTCCTGCTGACTGCAAAACTCCCGACAAATTAGCCGCAAAAAACACACGCACACATACACACACACGTCCATTTCCTGTCTTTCACGTCCAATACAATAGTTTTCACATACATTTTCATCTTCAACAAGTATGTATCTATTCTATAATATAAATTGTTTTCCTATAAGCGTATAACAATTACTTATTCCATACTTCTTCACTTAGCTTTTATCTTCACTTTTCTTAAATTGGATACGTCTGCTATTAATTCTTACATACAATTTCCCCATTAATTTTTACAGCTTCATTTTCTGTTAAAGCAATTCTAAACGTCAACTTCTTAATGCATCTTCTATTTTTTCCTAGCCCCCATACTTACCGAGAACAGCGATTAGAAAACTTTTTCTAATGCAATTCCCCTTTCTTCGACCATTAACACAACCAGTTGCTCACACACCTTACAGTTTCTCATTCAAACTACATAATACGCGGTCCCCCTGGAAATTCGGAGGGTTTCATGGAAAGTTCCGAGGATGGGATGTGTACTTCCCGTAAAATTCGGAGGACTTCCTGGAAAATTCCGAGGATTTCATGGAAATTTCCGAGTATTAGCTACTTCCTGGAAAGTTCCGAGGTTTTCCTGGAAAATTCCGAGGATGGTACTTCCTGGAAATTTTCGAGGTTGAGCTACTTTCCGGAAAGTTCCTGGGATAGGACTTCCTGGAATGTTCCGAGGTTTTCTTGGAAAGTTCCTAGGTTGAGCTACTTCCTGGAAAGATTCGTTGATGGGACTTCCTGGAAAGTTCCGAGGTATTCATGGAGAGCTCCGAGGATGAGCTACTTTCTGGAAAGTTCCGAGGATGGGACTTCCTGGAAAATTCCGAGGTTTTCTGGAAAGTTCCGAGTGCGGTATTTCCTGGGAAGTTCCGAAGTTTTTCTGGAAAGTTCCGAGGGTTTTCTGGAAAGTCACAATGATAAGCTACTTCCTGGAAAGTTCCTAGGATGGGACTTCCTGGAAAGTTCCGAGGATTAGCTACTTCGTTACTTCTTGGAAAGTTCCGGGGAGAAGCTACCATAAATAACCTTGGCCGGACTTGTGCTTCGGAGGGAAACTTTCTAGATGCAATCCCATGATCTTTCATGACACACTTTAACAGAGAAAGAGAAAGAAAGAGGGAGAGAGAGAGAGAGAGAAAGTATAGTTATGAAGATGGAGTCTATTGTTTGACTAGGTATTTATCTGCTTATCTATTTATCGATCTGTCTGTCTGTTTGTCTGTCTTGATTATACATAACCAAATAAAGGGAATTATTTCGAACGTGGTTGAGAAACTACACTAAATTGTCTCGTGGCAACCCACGAATCTACGAAAATTGCATTCCTAGTATTGGAATCCATGATTCCCCAGTTCTGCCGCGTCATCTGGTTACGAATCGTATATAATTTTTGTTTTTGTTTTGACGATGGGTGATCGGCTGAAAAGTGTTTACGATTGTTAAAGGTCTTTCTCCCATTTCTGATGAGTCAATTCAAATACTGAAACACTGTCATCATAACAAAGCAGAGCAACAAGTGTATCGTTAGTAAACTGCCAATCATCAACATAAGAGTCTATCAACCAGAAATCTCTTTCATTCATTAATGTTTTTAGATTGTGTGAAACAGGTGGAACCTTTTCTCATACAGGATGGCATTTCATCCACGCTTATAAACTCAAAACACAGACACGCACGCAGACATGCTCATACACACACACATAGACACAAAAATACAGACACACACACATACACACACTTTAACAGAGAGAAAGAGAGAGGGAGAGAGAGAGAGAGAAAGAGAGAAGGAGAGAGAGAAGAGAGAGAGAAAAGTATAGTTATGAAAAAGGAGTGTTGTTTGGCTATGTATTTATCTGATTATCTATCTATCTATCTATCCATCCATCCATCCATCCATCCTTCCACCTATCTATCTATCTGTCTGTCTGTCTGTCTATCTGTCTGTCTGTCTGTCTGTCTGTCTGTCTGTCAGTCTGTCTGGTTGGCTGTCTATCTGGCTATCTCTCCGTCTGTATGTCTGTCTATCTATCTATCTATCTATCTATCTATCTATCTATCTATCCATCTGTCCGTCTGTCTGTCTGTCTGTCTGGCTATCTCTCCGTCTGTATGTCTGTTTATCTATCTATCTGTCTATCTATCTCCCTCTCTTTCTCTCTCTCTCTCTTTCTCTCTCTCTATCTCTATCTATCTATCTATCTATCTATCTATCTATCTATCTATCTCCCTCTCTCTCTCTCTCTCTCTCTCTCTCTCTCTCTCTCTCTCTCTCTCTCTCTCTCTCTCTCTATTTTATCTATCTATAATCTCTCTGTCTGCCTATCCGCCCGTCTGCTTGGCTGCCTGCCTGCCCGCCAGTCCTTCTTTTCTCCATACGTCCCTTCATCCCTTCATCCCTGACATCCTATAAACATTTATACAACAGTTATAACACAATCAGCCACTCCACAATAGTTATTTGCAGTCTAATTACTCACCAAAACACTCCATTATTTACTGTTGTTTTTCCGTGTCTCGCCAATTCTCTTTGATGATGTAAAGAACAGACTTTCAAGTGGTAAACTCCGAGAACTTCTTATCATTCCATCCCACCATCTTCACTACTTCCCTACTTCCATATCATTCATATATTTCTCCCTCTTTCAATCTCATTCTTCCCTTCCTCTTTTTCTTCTCCTTCTCATTTCATTTTTTTTTTGTTTGTTTTTTTTCCTTCATTTATTTATATATTTATTTGATTCCCTTATTAGATTTTGTCTTTGTTCTTCTTGGACAGTTTGTTATTCACTTTGGCTTATTCCTCTTTTCCTCTCTTCTACTCAGTCTCAGTCTATCTATCTGTCTGTCTGTCTGTCTCTGTCTCTCTCTCTCTCTCTGTCGCACAGAGAATATCTCTAACACACAGAGTCTCTGTTGCTCCCTCTTTATCTCACACTCATTTTCTCTCTTTCCCTCTCTATATCTCTCACACATACAAATTCTTTATCTCATACGCACAATGTCTCTTTTCCCATCTCCCTCTCTCGCCGACTCTCTCCCCCTCTGACACTCATACATACACACTTCATCTCTCACTCAAAGCCTCTCTATTTCTCTCATCCTTATAGCTTCTAGTTTTCTTTCTTTCTTTCTTTTGTTTTCCCTCTCTCATTTTACTTGTCTACCCCTTTCCCGTTTTCTCCCTTTCATCCGCAGCCATTTTATTTCTCTCTTTCGTAACCAGCAGTGTGGCCATACATATTTACACATTTTGAGTTTGAATCTTATGAAAACGCTGTTCGCCTCTCACCTTTCCGGGATTGATGAAGTAAATATCTGTCATACAATGTAATCGATGGACTCGGTTAATCTGAACCCAAGAGGCATGTAGCCTCAGACGTTGTTTATAAAATAATTAAAGAATTAATCACCACAAATAGTTAGGGAAAGGATGAAGACATGCTATAGTTCAGTTTTCAGATTTTGGCATAAGGCCAGCAAATTCGGAGGTGGAAAGGGATAAGTCGATTACATTGACCTCAGTACACAACTGGTACTTATTTTATCGAACCCGAAAGGATGAAAAGCAAAGTCGACCTCGGCGGAATTTGAACTTAGAACGTAAAGACGGACGAAATGATCCCTAATATTTCCATATACGAACTTCTACGAGGCTGCTGTATCCAGTTAATAGAAATAGCATTCAAATATCTCTCATTGAACACAGTACTGTTTTTTAAAAAAAATTGAATGACACAGATAGTGTGCAAGAAAGACAATGCTGTTCAACAAAAATAACGTAAAGATTAGCAACAGCTGCCTGGTATCATCAAGAGCGGCGACGCAAAAATATTGTAAACGAACGTAGAACGAAGATACGCAACATGAACGTTCTTAAATATGGAGCTATTACCTAAAAAGGTAAAATGCTTAGAGGAAAGAATTATATACCATTTTGATACCTGCATCAGGATCACATCCGCAAGCTAAGTAGGATATAAAGAAAATTTCTTCAAATGCTTCCTACAACTAGCACAACTGTTCATTCCGCCACCTGGGAAACATCGCATCGCTTTCAAAGTAGATTTGGAAATCGAAAACTAGAAGACATACTCTCCCACTATCACATGGGAAGTGTTAGATAAGGACCACACATGTAGGAACCCGGTTGTAACCTCGATCTTTCCACAATCTTCAATAAGAAAGCTGAACTACTTTCGGCTTGTCGATACAAGTTGAAATTCCTCTTCAAGAATTCCAAAGAAGACTCCCTTAGTTCTTGATAGATAACTAATTACACCTCTTGCATGGCAATTACCCATTTCATTTCTTATTTTGCGTGCATGTAAGAATGTATGTATGCATAAGTGCATATCTGTATAAATATGCATACATGCATACGTGTATATATGCATGCATATATGCATGAATGCATGTTTGTACGTATGTATGTTCGTGTATATATATACACACACACATATATATTTATATATGTATGTATGTATATTTATATATATAGAAATGGAGGCACAATGGCCCAGTGGTTAGGGCAGCGGACTCGCGGTCGTATGATCGCGGTTTCGATTCCCAGACCGGGCGTTGTGAGTATTTATTGAGCGAAAACACCTAAAGTTCCACAAGACTCCGGCAGGGGATGGTGGCGAACCCTGCTGTACTCTTCCACCACAACTTTCTCTCACTCTTACTTCCTGTTTCTGTTGTGCCTGTAATTCGAAGGGTCAGCCTTGTCACACTGTGTCACGCTGAATATCCCTGAGAACTACGTTAAGGGTACACGTGTCTGCGGAGTGCTCAGCCACTTGCACGTTAATTTCACGAGCAGGCTGTTCCGTTGATCGGATCAACTGGAACCGTCGACGTCGTAACCGACGGAGAGCCAACCACCATATATAGAAATATTCACATTCACGTTCACACACACACACACACACACACACACCACCACCACCACCAAGAACAAAACATCAACAACAACAACAACAATAGCAACAACAGCAATATGTGTTCTGTGTAGCGGTGGGTGGTATGTTGAAAATTTCGTGAATAGATATTCTTTTCAAGAACGCTATGTTTTTGTTGTTGATGTTAATGATGGTGCCCATAACAACAAAAGGACAACAAAAACAACAACAACAACATCTGTAATAACAACGGGACACAATAACAGTTGACGACTATTAAAATGATGACAAGAAATCGAAACCGTGCCGACGACAGCAGTAACACGAGCGCTAAGCGAAACAACAATAACGGACGTAATAACAACAATCGCAAAATATAAGAGCAACAATAAAAATCAAACAGCTGGGGCAACAATGAGAGAGAGGGAGAGAGAGAGAGAGAGAGAGAGAGAGAGAGAGAGAGAGAGAGAGAGAGAGAGAGAGAGAGAGAGAGAGAGAGAGAGAGAGAAAACTACATTAAAAATAGTGACAGTAACAACAATCACATTAACAGCTCTAACAAAGGATATTCATAGACTGGTTGACAAGCAATACACACTTAGACACGCAGACACGCAGACACGCACACACACACAGAGATAGATAGATATATAAATAGAAAGATATAAACAGACAATAGGTAAAGTGATACATACGAAGTATGGATACACATATACACGCATATACGCATGGATATATTCATATAGACAGACAGAGGAATAGATACATAGACACACACACACACACACACACACACACACACACACACACACACACACACACACATACACACACACACATGTATGTATAGAGTGTTTGAAGTTGTGTACAGATATTGTATATTAAGAAGGAGACTGTCAGAATTTTGGATAATTCTTCAGCTCTTCAGATATCTGAAGAGTTCGATTGAAAGCGCTTATAAAGAATTATCCAAAATTCTGACAGCCTCCATCTTCTTTATATATATATATATACACACACAAACATATACTCACATGCACAGGCACTCATATAGATAGTTCTCCGTCGGTTACGACGACGAGTATTCCAGTTGAACCGATTAACGGAATAGCCTGTTCGTGAAATTGACGTGCAAGTGGCTGAACACTCCACAGACACGCGTACCCTTAACGTGATTCTCAGGGACATCCATCTTGACACAGAATGTGACAAAGGCTGGCCCCTTTGAAATACAGGTACTACTCATTTTCGCCAGCTGAGTGAACTAGAGCAACGAGGAATAAAGTGTCAAGCACAAAGAAACAAACGCGCTGCAGGGAATCGAACTCACGACCTTACAGTTGTGAGCCGAATACCCTAACCACTCCGCCACGCACCTTCAAATACACATATATATATATATATATTTAGATAGAATATGTATAAGTGTATGTAATAAATGTCTGTATATAGTTGCATGTGAAAACGAGTGGTCTAGTGGTTTGAGAGTTTTATTATCGATCGCAAAATCGTGGTTTCGATAGTCCAACCGGTGGTGCGTTATGCTCTTAAGCAAAGCACTTCATTTCACATTGCTCCAATGCACTCAACTGCAAGAAGCGCATTGTGACCAGCGGTGTAACACAACATCCGGTAGTCTGGTCGATACTTGCTCACGTATATATGGTGTATTTAAATGTATGTGTATCTAAATTTCTATTTATCTCTGTCTCTCTTATGCATACATATGTACGTACACACACACGCGCGCGCGTGCGCGCGCACATACACACCCATGTGCGCAAGGATGACACAAATTCGTGAAGCGTTCTATAATATTTTTTTAAATTCAAAGTGGTGCTCCAGTATGGCCGCAGTCAAATGACTGAAGAATATATATACACACGCGCGCGCGCAGATGCTGATGGGAATCTTCAGAAATCCTGATTATATTGGGATCTTTCGGAATGAATATATATTTGGACCAGCTAGAAACTGAAGCCTAAATGTTATCCATTTACATTTTTTTAATACAGCTTCTACACATAGCATGAATTTACCTTTATGTAGATAGAATACAAAACACATGTTAACTAATGCAAGCACGAAGATGTTGCTATGCCAACTGCTGAATATATACAAATGCTAGCTTTACTGAGCTGGACAAATTCAAGAAAATAAGACAGATAAGCTCACATCCAACAACTGATGGCTCGATGTATAATACCTGCAATAACTGTACATTAGCCATTTTTTTTCCTTTCATTTCCGGTGGTTCTTTCGCTCGAAAAATCTTCAAAGAATGAATTTCGGAGACTTATCAATTCAAAGACTGGAATTTATGGTATTATTTTTAACTCTGTAATTACAATCGTTTCCATGCAGCATTGGATATAAATACTAATATACAATGTAGGAGCAGGAGTGGCTGTGTGGTAAGTAGCTTGCCTACCAACCACATGGTTCCGGGTTCAGTCCCACTGCGTGGCACCTTTGGCAAGTGTCTTCTACTATAGCCTCGGGCCGACCAAAGCCTTGTGAGTGGATTTGGTAGACGAAAACTGAAAGAAGCCCGTCGTATATATGTATATATATGTGTGTGTGATTGTGTGTCTGTGTTTGTCCCCCCACCATCGCTTGACAAGCGATGGCGGTGTGTTTACGTCCCCCGTAACTTAGCGGTTCGGCAAAAAGAGACCGATAGAATAAGTACTAGGCTTACAAAGAATAAGTCCTGGGGTCGATTAGCTCGACTAAAGGCGGTGCTCCAGCATGGCCGCAGTCAAATGACTGAAACAAGTAAAAGAGTAAAAGAGTATAAATACTAATATTACCATGAATATAATGAATTCATAATATTATAATAACGTATTTTTGCCAAAATCTAAAACATAATATTTAGGAAATGCGCGTTAGTTTGCGTACAAAAAAAATGATATTATTAAACTATGAATTTATTATAATAATCCTATTCTTAATATTTAACATCCAACTGATGGAAAAAGATATATTTATATTGTAATACACACACACACACACACACACACACACACACACACACACACACACACACACACACAAACACACACACACACGAGGGAGTACTGAAAAGTTCCTGGCTTTGGGTAAAAGATATTACAGGATGATCAGTTGATCATGATTTTATTGAACATATTTCCCTCTCAGATACACATACTTATTGCAGCGGTCCATCAGATTTTCTAAGCCCCGTAAAAGAATTCGGAAGGTTGGACCTCCAACCAGCTCTTTCACGATGACATTAAAGTCAGGAACTTTTCAGCACCCCCTCGTATATATATATATATATATATATGAGGACTTACTTTTCGTAATGAGATTAAAAAAACCCAGGCTGTATATAATATAGAGCATTTATAAATAGAAGGTCTTACAGCTGTTTCCAGGATTTTATTATATCCCTTCATCGGAGACGGTGTGAGAGGATGGTTAAGCAATAGTTAGTTTAGATAAGATAGGAAATAGAGAGTGAATGTAGGGAATATTGTACTTGTAAATCCATTGTTTAGGCAGAATGGTATACATATAAGATTCCAATACCTTGTGAGTAAAATCCAATAGTCTTTAAGATTGGACATTGCGTGTGTGTGTGTGTGTGCTTGTATACATGTATGTATGAATACACTTACATATCTCAGTTTGTGTGCATATGTAAGTGTATATGTAAGTATGTATGTACATGCCTACATACGCGAATATACAGACATGTATTCATTCATTTTCTAATTGTAGTCATTGGATTGTAGCCATGAATGAGAGAGGAAAAGAAAGAGAGAGAGAGGGGGGAGAGAGAGGTGCGAGAAGGAAAAAAATAAGGGGTGAGATATAATTATATACATATATTTATACAGACATAGGCTCGCACGTACATATACGGTGGGTATAAAGGTGCTTGCGGTAGACTTCAAGTTGTAGTAGGGTAGTTGGAAGAAAGGAAAAGAGGAGATAGCAAATTGAGAGACGGAGAGTAAAAAACAACTGAATAAGACAGGCGGGAAGAGATAGAGAGAGTAAATGAGAGAGAGAGAGAGAGAGAGAGAGAGAGAGAGAGAGAGAGAGAGAAAGAGAGAGAGAAGCAAAGAATAAAGGAGACAAAAGGCAGAAGGAAAGTGTTTGGGAAAAGTTCCTCTTGTTGGCATGTTGACGAAAAGAATGATGAGAACACATTGTATGACGGACGTATGTGGGTTAGGAGAGATCGAAGGAAAACGAAGATGGCGAACAGAGATAAGGATGAAGGGAGAAGTAGGAGGTGAGTAGTAGATAGAGCAGAAAAAAAAAAAACAAGGAAGCTGATTGTGACATGGGTGGTTGGCAGAGTAGAAAAACAAATTTAAGGTAAAGTGGGAGGAGAAGAAATAGCGGCGGTGGTGGTGGTGGTGGTGGTGGTTGACCAGTAAAATTCAAGTGTTGGCAGAGGGGCAGGGCGGGTGGAATATTGGCGGGGGGGGGGGGAGGTTTGTGCTTGAGGGTGATTTTGATGGCTGGAGGGACTGAAGCTGTAATTAATTTTAGGGCTTCATGAAAGAAGAAGGTTCCCCTCTCCTCCCCCTCTCTCTCTTTTTCTCTCTCTCTCTCTCTCTCTCTCTCTCTCTCTCTCTCTCTCTCTCTCTCTCTCTCTCTCTCTCTCTCCTTACAAAAAAAAGCTGCGTAGGCCCTTATGTATGGTTTGATTTCTTTATGCTGACCCCTAAAAATAATAAGCGAAGAGAATAAAAAAAACGAAGGAGTGTATACGTAGGCGTGAGTTTGCATGTGTGTGTGATAGAGCGTGTGTGCGTGTGCGAGTGTGTGAGTGTGTGTATGCATATATATGTATATATGTGTGTCTGAGTGTGTGTATGTGTGTGTGTGTGTGAGTGTGTGTGCATGTACGAGTGTGTATGTACGATTTCGCATGCAGTATATGTGTGGGTATGTGTGTGTATCAGTGTGTTTTTGTATCATTCTAAGATTGGTGTGTGTGTGTGAGAGAGAATATGTCTTCGTTCAAGTGTGTGTGTGTGTGTGTATGTGTGTGCTTGCATATGCGTGTGTGTGTGTGTGTATGTGTGTGTGTGTGTGTGTGTGTGTCTGTGTTTGCGTGTGCATCAGCGCGTTGGGAAAGTGAAGTGAACTGATTTGTTATGTCAGTGAATGTGTGTTTTGTGTTGTGTATGTGAGTGCGCGTGTGTGTTTAAGGAAGAGAGAGTGAGTAAGAGAGAGAGAGAGAGAGAGAGAGAGAGAGAGAGAGATAGAGAGAGAGGGACAGAAAGAGAGGGGGGACAGAGAGAGAGAGGGGACAGAGAGAGAGAGAGAGAGAGAGGGGATGAATGATAACCTGGTCAGAAAATTCAATTATTTAACTAAACAATACAGCAGGCTTTCTCTACAGGAAAAGCTTGGGGTTCGCGCCTCAGTCTCGTAAAACAATGGATAGTAGTAGTAGTAGTAGTAGTAGTAGTAGTAGTGGTAGTAGTAGTAAGAGTAGTAGCAGCAGCAGCAGCAGCAGCGACGGCGGCACCAACCTCGGAAAACCTTATTAGCATATGAAAAGGACTGATAAAGAGTCCCCCACGCCATTTCTGAACAAACAATAGAAAAGTGACAAAACGACAAGAGAAAATAAAGTAAATAAAAGATGCGAAAAAGAACAATAAATATATAAATAAATAAATAATATATAAAATATAAAATATAAAATGAAAAAATATATAAATGAAAGATGTGGGGAGTGTGAAAGAGAAGAGGAGAGAAACTTGTAGTTGTCTTGTAATTATATTAGGCAGACTGGGTATTGTACAATGAACGAACTCCTTATGTATTGTTATCAGGTTTTGAAGTGAAAAAGGAGAGTAGAAATGAAGGATGGGACTCTGTCGTATTTGAAAGAGGAAGAAGGTAGATAGATAGACAGATAGACATACAAACAGATTAGTGGGTGGATATACATACATGCATACATACATACATACATACACACACATACATACATACATACATACAGATAGATAGATAGATAGATAGATAGATAGATAGATAGAAAGGAAAACATCTATATATATAAAAATGAGAATGCGTGTCTGTCTGTCTGTCTGTCTGTGTGAATCCCTAAAACTCGAGAACTACGCAACCAATTTCATTCAAATTTTACAGATGCCTTACTTAGGGTTCCAGTTGTGTTTTAGTCAAAAAATTTTTTTACTTCTTGCAGAGTTCGAGCCTACGGCAACATAATATCTCCTCCACTATTTAAGTATTACGTGTCAAAAGTGAAACAAAAACACTCATGTCAAATACTTTCACTTTAAAAATGAAACTATTCTACTAACTGAAACAATCATATTTTGATACTGTAATGACAGATACTTTCAGAGAGAGAGAGAAAGAGAGAGAGAGAGAGAAGAGAGAGAGAGAGAGAAAGAGAGAGAGAGAGAAAGAGAGAGAGAGAGAAAGAGAGAGAGAGAGAGAGATGTATATGTATACATATAGATGTATATGTACACGTTATTCCACTAACTGAAACAATCACATTTCGATACTGTAATTACAGATACTTTCAGAGAGAGAGAAAGAGAGAAAGAGAGAGAAAGAGATGTATATGTATACATATACATGTATATGTACACGTATATGCATAGATATAGATCTATATGCATACATGTATATGTATACATATGTGTAGATGTATATATATATAGATGTACATGTAATATGTACACATATATACATATATACATGTATACAGATATCTATACATATATACACCCATCACACACAAACACATGCACACAAACACACACATTAGTCATTTGTTTTCTTATCCAAAACTACGTCAAAAGTACTGAACGGATCTTTATGAAATTTGGAAATTATATTCTATGTATAACGGGCATAACTCTCATGAAAATTCATATATTTTTGATGTTGATGAAATTTTAACCCGAACATAACAGATGAGCATTATTTGTAATTCAACGGTACAACAGTGTAAGACTACCCTTTCAGATATACTTACATTGTGATTTCTGCAATGTGGTGCATAAATTGTCAAGTAAATGAGACGCATCTTTGCCTCCACTGATTCACTTGCAAAGTGTTGAGTAAAATTATTTCGTTGCAGACCTC
>NC_142932.1:83504470-83506970 GCF_046866305.1 Octopus bimaculoides
CTGTCTGTCTGTCTGTCTGTATATATACGAGTAGGTGGACAAAGAAAAGAAAGCGGAGATCTATTCCATCTCAATCACAGATTTTTAAAATCAATTTTAAAAAAAAATTTAACAGTTTGAAAATTCGAGTACTGGTAGAATTTCTCACGTAGAACACGGTTTACTCTGAACGTTTTGGGGCAAAATTTCATATTTTAGAAGTTATTTCGTGTTAAAGTTGTCGTATTTGGATAATTTGAAGAAAGCTATTGCTGTTTGCGATAGTAATCGAAGAGGAACGACTTGTGTGTGTGTGTGTGTGTGTGTGTGTGTGTGTGTGTGTGTGTGTGTGTGTGTGTGTGTGTGTGTGTGTGTGTGTCTATGCATATGTATGTATATATCCACTGCAGTGCATTTGTATAAGTCATTATATGTGCTCATTCCTCCACTCCACTCCACTCCAATTCACTCTTCAGCAACACTAAAACACATTTACATAAAGCAGAAAATCCATAACCACAGACGTACTTCACATAATTGGTACTCATTTATTCATTTGTGGTTTCATCGCAAACACAGTCCCAGATTTTATAGCAACAATTATTGAATTCTTTACCATTGATCTCATACCTCTCACTTTCCTCACTTCACCCCGTCTTTTTCTTACCATTTGTCATCTCTCTGTCTCTACTCCCCCTTATGCTTTATGTATGAATGTACGTACGTATGTATCCATATAACATATATTAATATACCGATATTAATATAATATAATATATATATATATATATATATATATATATATATATATATATATATATATATATATATATATATATATATATATATATATATATATATATATATATATATATATATATATATATATACATATATATATATATATATATATAAAGGAATATCAAAAATGGGACAAGAACGTAAAACATCCAGACAGTTAGAGAATACAAAAAAGGGACAACAAAACATTCAGACAGACGATACAAAAAAAACAAGGACGGGTCATTCGGAGTTTTCTTTCTTCAGTCGAGTTCCAGATTATCTTTGCAATTTCGGCTGGTTATACTCGAGATTGCTCCAACCTGGCCAGCCCCAAAGAAAAAACTAAACTAAGAGCACTAGATTCCTTGGAGGAAAGCAGCGAATGTATACGAAAACAACGGAGAAATGGTACACAAATACAAGGACATTAACAACAGGTGTCTTTCGACTAAAGACGAATTAAATTAAGGTGACGTGTGTGGAAGTGAAGCCTTACAGCAGGGATATAAGAGATGACAGGCACGAGGAGGAACATAGGTGTTGCACGAGTGGCACCAGTGCACTGTTTATAGATGCTTACATATGGGTGTATGGATATATATATATATATATATATATATATATATATATATATATATATATACACACACATAAGTATATGTATATTGAGAGAGACAATTCATACATAGATACATAGACACTTTTCATTATCACACGAAAATAAAATTAACTCACAAATGGCTGAGTACTCCACAGCTACAACTCGAGACATATATATACATGAATGTATTTACGTGTGTATATAGCATAGGTTAGTTAAAACATGTTTGCAATAATAAGTGTCGCGTGGAGGAAATAAACGCAATTATCAAACTTTCATTCATAAATACATTTATTATTCCGTTCTTTCGCAATTGCAATTTGTATATTTGTACCCAGAAATTTTCAACACGCCAAAAGAAATGTAAAAAAAAATCCCAGAATTAAACTTAGCCCAAGTGATGCAAATATTCCATTCACACTAAACAAACTTCATTTTCCACTTCGAATTGCATATTCTGTCTGTCTGTCTGTCTGTACATATACGAGTAGGTGGACAAAGAAAAGAAAACGGAGATCTATTCCATCTCAATCACAGATTCTTTAATTATAATTTTTTTAACTAAACAGTTTGAAACTTCGAATACTGGTAGAATTACATTATTTACATTATCTACATTTGACGGATATTCGTCCTCATCTTGTTTGTTGTTAACACAACGTTTCGGCTGATATACCCTCCAGCCTTCGTCAGGTGTCTTGGGGAAATTTCGAACCTGGGTTATCATTCCTATCGATGTTACTATTATTATTATTATTATTAATCAGGTCGCTGCCGTGAATCGAACTCGGAACCTTGGGGTTAGTAGCCAGCGCTCTTAACCACTACGCCATATGCCCGTGGGCAATTATGGGGTGAATTTTAAGGCTTATAAATCTATTATTTTTCTATCCTTCCTCAATACCGGTTCCCATATGCTATTCATATCTGCACTCGGTCTGCTTAGGAGGTTGTTGTGTCCTAGCATATGTGCTGCTTCTTTTAGTTTTCGTATTTTCCAGTGTTGTTCCCTGTCTATTATTTTAACTTCATCCCACAGGGGGAGGTGGTTTCCATTTTTCCATACATGATCAGCTATACCCGATTTATCGATATCTCCTCCTGTCACAGCTTTGCGATGTTCTTCTACCCTTATTT
>NC_142932.1:83511970-83526970 GCF_046866305.1 Octopus bimaculoides
GGACATACAATTGGATAGACATTTTCTGGCATAGCACACACACACACACACACACACACACACACACACACACACACACACACACACAGTGCCACATACACACATTAACGTACACACATCACAATGCATTCATTTACACATTTACACGTCTACAAACGTACGTACGTAAACATAAACATCTACAGAGCGAATCGATTCAGAGATCAGACAATTTCAATATGGCGACCGCCGTGCAAAATGTTAGCGGGAAGAAAGGGTGGGTGTGAGAGGAGAATGAATAGGCGAGGGAGAAGGAGGGAGAGATGTTGAGGAAAATGATCAAATGGTGGTGGCAGGGTGAGGGCAAAAGAGGGGGAAAAAACATACGGAGTAATTGGTACGTAAGTAATCGATAAGTAGTGAGTGTGGGGTAGGGTGGGAAGTGGTGGGGGAGATAGTAGCGCGGGGTGGGGAGATGAATGGAAGGTAATGGCAGGAGTGGTGAGGAGGAGGAGGAGGAGGAGGAAGAGAACGGAAATGGTGGGGTGGTGTGGGTGGACATTTGTTTTGGAATGACGGGGTTGTGGTGAAGGAAATGGTAAGGAAGGGTGATGGAAGGGAAGAATTGCAGAGATAGAGAGAGAGAGAGAGAGAAAGAGAGAGAGGGAGAAAATTAGAGAAAGAGAGGGGGAGGTAGAGAGAGAGACAGAGAGAGAAAGAAGAGAAAGAGGAAGGAGAATGAATTGAGGAGCAAAAGGGGAAACGGATTAACAGATGACAAGACGTGTGTGTGTGTGTGTGTGTGTGTGTGCGTGTGTGTGTGTGTGTGTATGTGTATATATATGTATATATATATATATATATATATATATATATATACACACACACACAGAGACACACACGCACATGCCCACACACACACACACATGCTTATATCATACACACACACATGCGCATATAGTCGTGTTTATATATATATATATATATATATATATATATATATATATATATATATATGTATATGTATATACACAGAAACGCACAAAAGCGCACACATACGAATACATAAGGAGAGAGAAATAAAAAAAAAAGACAGAGAGAGAGAGAGAGAGAATAGATCTACACAAATAAATGCAAATTTGTTGAAAGCAATGTATACGGTTATATGGTTACATACAAAAGCACGCACACACACACACACACACACACACACACACACACACACACACATACACAATGCGCGTGTGTGTGCCTATGTGTAAGGGTATGTGTTTGTGTTTGTGTGTGTGTGTGTATGTAGAGACATATTTGTGATCATAGTATAGATATTTAGATATATAAGAATGACAAACAGATTCATTACTGTATGTATGATGTATGGAAATCGTTTTTTTATGAAATATATCTATTAGAATTTTTCTTAGAAGGAAGAAGCTAGTTTTCAGCGCTGGAATGTGGATAACAAGAAAAATAAATGTTACACATTGAGATTTAGAAATATTTCATTCTGCTTAGAGATTGTATTTATAAGGTGCATGTTAGCTGGTCTTTTTTCTTTGCCTACTCTTTACTCTTTACTCTTTTACTTGTTTCAGTCATTTGACTGTGGCCATGCTGGAGCACCGCCTTTAGTCGAGGAAATAGACCCCGGGACTTATTCTTTGTAAACCTAGTACTTATTCTATCGGTCACTTTTTGCCGAACCGCTAAGTGACGGGGATATAAACACATCATCATCGGTTGTCAAGCAATGCTAGGGGGACAAACACAGACACACAAACATATACACATACATACATATATATATATATATATACATATTTACGACGGGTTTCTTTCAGTTTCCGTCTACCAAATCCACTCACAAGGCTTTGGTCGGCCCGAGGCTATAGTGGCAAACACTTGCCCGAGGTGCCACGCAGTGGGACTGAACCCGGAACCATGTGGTTAGTAAGAAAGCTACTTACCACACAACCACTCCTGCGCCTGTGAAAGCGCGTGGCATAGTGATTCAAATGTAGTCGAAAGGGGCACATAAGGGCCGATTGTGACTCCAGGAAAAAAGGACAAACCTCGACAAAAGAGGAAGAACATTCAAGGGCTCAAACATCTGTAATTACATCCACACCCAGCCCTTCACAATCCCCCAAAACTGCCCCCCACACACACACCAGCCCCTACACTAGCGAAAGCACCCGCTTCCCCAACTGCGGTGCCCACATAAGTCCCCAAACAAATGCTCCAAAAGCCCCAACCCACGCATACACCAGTCCCGACAACAACAAAGATACCCACCCCCTCAACGTCGATGGCACCTAATAACAAAAAGTGTAACTCCCTCAGACGACGCCATGGAAGTAGTCAAGGAGGATTTCACTGCTGTACGACACTCGGCCAAAAGACTATTGTCCCAATCCCCATCCACATCTCCTACAAAATTAGAAAACCTTGCAATACAGACAATTAAAAAAAAATTCGCCCCACCGTCCCAGAAAAACCAGGAGATAAAAGAATTTTGGTCGAGTTCGACTCAGAGGAAAAATACACAAATGATGTGATTGCGCCACACCACAAAGCACAAGGACTATCCTAGACAATGTGCTTGGATAGGAGAAACGTTGTTTAAAGAACTGAAGGGGAAGCATCCAAATGCCATTTTTAGGCTAAAAGTCCTTCTGAAATATCTAAGGAAAGAGAAAAAAAGAGAGACGTGAGGTCAGCCCCTACATCACCAACGAAAATGTAAGTAGAACTTTTACTTTTTCTTAAACTGGCAACACTTAACCTTGCTTGTTTAAATGTGCGTGGTATGAGATCGAAGTGGAAGTAAGTATGTTTCCTCGACGACCTCAGATCACATAATATACATGTGATGGTTGCTACAGAGACCAAGCTGGAAAGGCTACAAACCTTCTCGGCTCTCCTGAATGGCTATGAGAAAATCATGTCTCCTGGCCAGACCAGAGGTCGAGGAGATGTAGTAGTCCTGGTCCAAAAAGGTTTGGCTCTGCAGATAAGTAGTCTTTGTGGACGCTGAAAGTGGGCTGGTCGTCCTTGACGTGACATACAGCAACAAGGCCTTCAGGTTCATCGGTATTTACGCACCCTGTGCAAGAAGGCAGCAAACTGATTTCTATCGGCGCCTAGAGAACTTTCTCGTGACGTCTAAGACATTAGTTGAGTTAGGAGACTACAATGCTATCCTGGATGCACGTCTGGATAGCTGTGGCTCGACTGGTAGGAGTGTTAACTTGCGCCTCATCGATCTGCTTAAGCGTTTTCAGCTGGCAGATCGTTACAGACTTGAGCACCTGAACATCCCAGTGTAGACCTGGATGAATGGCAACAGGAAGCTCAAGTCTTACTTAGACAGGATAGTTATAAGGGTTAAAGATAAGTCTAGCTTTAGCTGTTCACAGTTTGTTCAAGTCACCTACACTGACCATAAAATGGTTAAGTGGAGGCTGAACATAGATAGTACCCATAGACAGGGATCTAGTTACCGGAAGCTGAACAAGTCTACTTTGGCTTGTGAGGCATACTGTAACTAGATTAAAGAGTTAGTGAAAAGAGCATTAACCAGCACCGTGTGGTGAATAACCGGTGGTGGTTTGCCCTAAAAAGAGCCATACGATTTGAGTCCATTAGATTTAGCCGTCAGTTAAGTTTAGATTAGGTTAGAGTAGAAGGTAACCTACTTAAGGCTTTAGAAGAGGCGTTGAGATTGGGCTCTGCATCCCTAATTCTGGCAGCGAGAACGGCCTTGGACCGTCACCTCAAAACCAAACATGAGAGATGCAGGGTTCGAGCTAAAGTGCCTGCATTGGGCCACGAAAGAATTGATGTTGCCGGGTGGGCTCGTACGGTAGAGACCCAGCGTGTCAACGATGTCATAATCAGGTCTTTGATTGACGAAAATGAGCGTTTGGTCAAAGGATAAATGTGTGAGGCACTTTAGAAGCACTTCGCCGAGTTGTTCGGGAGGAGCAGGACGCTAGACCATGGTGAGGCCAATTACAGCTGTGGAGGTGTCGAGGCGCTATCCGAGTGCCTCGGGGACAAATCGTGGGGTCTTGATAGTCTACCCTATGCCAGACTTGTTCGGGCACCTGCTGGCCAGCATCTTCACCAAATGGCAGCAGAATGGGAGAATTTCCTGATCTGCGAGCCGAGGGCTGGTGACGTCGATCAGAAAAGACCCGAGCAAGGGGGATATCATCAGTAATTTTCAGCCCATAACACTGCTAAACACAGAGTTAAAAATTTTGCCCTGGGCTTCGATGGAAATCATTTGATCAACCTGTTCAGGAGAAGTTTTGGGCCGGGGTATCTGGATAATTACCAGAAATCCCTATCTTGGCAGTGCTACCGTTCGGCTTTACTTGTTCGAGACAAGCTGTCAAGGCACGGAAGTACCGTCTCACTGACATGCCCGAGGTGCAGGCGTGACAGAGAAACTGTTTTGCACGCTTTCGTGGAGTGTCCTGAATTATCGGGACTGACAGCATTTGTCGAGCAACTGTTGTCAACGATGAGAAGAGTACAGCTATCGGCTGAGTTATTATCAAGATTGTGTTTTTTCTGCGTAGTAGCCATACTGAAAGAAACAGAATGGAAGACGAATGTAAGAGGTATAGTGACAGGTAACTTCTTTAGTTACCACCTCGATAGCAAGATCAGGCTGGAGAAGAGATACCTGTCACAGGATATGTTTGCGAAAAGATGGAAGCAAGTAGTGAACAAGCTGCGAGTGACTGGAACCAGGTAAGTGGAGCCAGAAGGAAAAGTAAAGGTTTGAACCTGGAGGTTGGATGCCTTTCCTTCAGTCACACATTGCAAAATTTGCAATGATCATCAAGCTTATATTGAATGTTTTAAAAGGAAAAAAAAAGGATATAATTTTTAACAGCATAATAGTTTCATTCGAAACTATTTCATTCGTAATAAGCAACTTCTTCACCCTCTATGTTTGTCTGTCCTTGTTTGTTCCATCTATGTACGGCTGCCATGGCCAATTTATGAAATAAAGAAGCTTGCTTCCCAACCACGTAGTTCCGAGTTCTGTTCCACTGCGTGGAATCTTGGGCAAGCGTCTTCTACTATAGCTTCGGGCTAGCCAAAGCCTTGTGAGTGGATACATGTGTTTGTGTGTGTGTTTGTGTCTGTGTTTATCCCCCACCCTATCGCTTGACAATCGGTGCTGGTGTGCTTACATCCCCGTAACGTAGCAGTTCGGCGAAGGATATCGATAAAACAAGTACCAAGCTTAAAATATAAGTACTGGGGTCGACTCATTCGACTAAACTTTCTCTAGGGCGGTGTCCAAACATAACTGCGGTCTATTGACTGAAACAAGTAAAAGATAAGCAAAGAAAGCACCCTAAACTTTTTAATCCAATCCTTATTTCTCCCAAACTGCAGTCCATGGAACTCACAGTTTGCTCTTGTTTTCCTTCTGGCATCAATCTACAGGACTAATTAACGTCAACCTTACCCGTATCATCAATCTAAGAGGGTCAGAAATAGCTAGGGTCTCTTCAAAAGGTATAAAAGAAAAAAACCCCAGAAAAACGTTTATACGTGGTCATTCAATCAGTTAGGTAGAAATAGCAGTCAAAATCCCATCAAAATTTAAAATAAAGAAGGAAAGAAAGGAGGATAGAGAGCTAGAGATCCCACATCTGAATTAATGACATATTAGTCATTGTTGGAATGGCTTTGCTCATAGGTCTGCTGGATCAAGCCTGACCTGTGGTTAAATAAATAGCAACAGCAATTACAACAGTAATAAATAGACGGGATATCCCTTAGAGAGAGAAAAAAAAGCGTCGGGCCGTTCTCTGCTCGGTTGCCATTCTGCATTAAAAGAGTTTGACGCCTGGAAACATTGCCAACGTAACTTATTGATTTCGCTTGAGGAATCTCAAGCACAGACTTACCAAATTCTTTCACAATGATCTAACAATACGTTGCTATTTTATACAACAAATTCCTTACTTTTTCTACATAACCATCCTCTCTCTTTCTCTCTCTCTCTCTCTCAACCTCCCTCTCAAGTATCTCACTTTCTAATCCACCCAATCTCTCTCCTATTTTATCATATCTTTTTTTTATCCATCTATCTATCGTTTGGTCCTGTTTTGACGTTATAACTTTCATTGTCTTCTTTTCATACTTTTTCTTACTAACTATCCTCGTCCAATGTCTCTGTTTGCTTTTATTATCCTTGTCTTCTGTCATTCCTCTATTCGTTTATTCGTTCATTCCTTTCTTTGCTCCAGATTAATTTTATTTTTATTTACTCTGTTCATCCATTGTCCCTTATTTGTATCCGTCTGTTTGTCTGTCTGTCAGTTTGTCTCACTGTCTGTCAGTTTGTCTCACTGTCTGTCCGTTTATCTATCTAACGAAATAGAGAGATACAAAGGTAGGTGGACAAACGGGAACACACTGTCGAAACTGATAGAGTTGATCATTTTACTACTTTGTGTGTGTGTGTGTGTGTGTGTGTGTGTGTGTGTGCGCGCACACACATATACACATGCACATGCATATAATTTCTTAAAATACACCTAATTGCATTTTTGTGTAAGTTTATAAAGTGCTTGATAGTTCTGCGTATGTGTATGTATATATATATGCGTACGTATATAGACACACATATGTATGCATGTATGTATGTATGTATGTATGTATGTATGTATGTATGTATGTATGTATATATATATATATATCAATATATACTTGTTGTCCAATCAGAGAAAACGGGTTCTTCTCTTAAAAGCCTTGTGAGTGGATTTAGTTATTAGACATCATAAGAAGTGTTTTGTGTAGGCAAATATATGTTCATACAAGCATGCATACATACAAGTATATATACACACACACACATGCGCTAATATTCTCATCCAAAATGGAGACGAGTACCAATGTTCCCCCGTAGAACGCTTGAACAATTGTAAAGAATATTCCACATGAAACCATTGGTAGGTTTATTAACCCATAAATAAAGTCTCTCACTTTTATTTTTGTTTTGAAAGGAAGATTACGTTTGAAGAGTGCAGTCTTTGATATACAAAAGATCTGAGGGAGAGTCAAAGCTGGAACGTGTCCGATTATAGGTTCGTTCCGTCGTGACTGACCTGGGGCTAAAGAGTGAATGATTTTGTGTTGGAGTGAATGTATTAACGGGTTTATTAATATGTGGTTGAATGTATAAGCTAAGAGTGATTGAGGGAATGAGTTATTGAATGGCTGAGGGAACGAAAAAATTATTGATTGATTTGATTAATGATTGAGACAGTGAGTTAATAAATGACTGAGGGAATGAGGCTATCAATGAGTGAAGCAATGAGTTGATGAATGATGAGAAGGTGAGTTAATGAACGACTGAGGGAATCAATGATTAAGGCAGTGATCTGACGAATGATTGAGGAGATGAGTTAATGAATGGCTGAAGGAACGAAGAATTGATTGATTTGATTAATGATTGAGACAGTGAGTTAATAAATGACTGAGGGAATGAGGCTATCAATGAGTGAAGCAATGAGTTGATGAATAATGAGAAGGTGAGTTAATGAACGACTGAGGGAATCAATGATTAAGGCAGTGATCTGACGAATGATTGAGGAGATGAGTTAATGAATGACTGAGAGAATGAGGAAATTACTATTGAGGCAGTGAGTTAATAAATGAGTGAAGGAACGAGGAGATTCAATGATTGAGGCAGTGATTTGACGAATGACTTAGGGAATGAATCAATGAATGACTGAGGGGACGAAGGGAATCAATGACTGAGACAGTGATTTGACGAATGATTTAGGGAATGAGTTAATGAATGAGAGAATAAGGAAATAAACGATTGAGGCATCGATTTGACGAATGATTGAGAGAGTGAGTGAGAGAGTTAGTGAGTGAGTGAGAGAATAAGGAAATAAACGATTGAGGCAGCGATTTGACGAATGATTGAGAGAGTGAGTGAGAGAGTAAGTGAGAGAGTTAGTGACTGAGAGAATAAGGAAATAAACGATTGAGGCAGCGATTTGACGAATGATTGAGAGAGTGAGTGAGAGAGTTAGTGAGTGAGAGAATAAGGAAATAAACGATTGAGGCAGCGATTTGACGAATGATTGAGAGAGTGAGTGAGAGAATAAGGAAATAAACGATTGAGGCAGCGATTTGACGAATGATTGAGAGAGTGAGTGAGAGAGTTAGTGAGTGAGAGAATAAGGAAATAAACGATTGAGGCAGCGATTTGACGAATGATTGAGAGAGTGAGTGAGAAAGTGAGTGAGAGAGTTAGTGAGTGAGAGAGTTAGTGAGTGAGAGAGTTAGTGAGTGAGAGAATAAGGAAATAAACGATTGAGGCAGCGATTTGACGAATGATTGAGAGAGTGAGTCAGAGAGTTAGTGAGTGAGAGAATAAGGAGATCAATGATTGAGGTAGTGATTTAACGGATGATTTAAAGAATGAGTGACGGAATGAAGGAATCAATGACTGAGGCAGCGAGCCGGTGAATGACTGAGGGAGTGAGTTAATGAATGATCAAGGGAGGGAATCAGTGATTGTTGTAGTTGTTAATGATGCGTTATTGTGTTGAACCAGATGTTGTTATTGTGTTGTCTAGTTGTTGCTGTTGTTATTATTGTTGTTATAGTGGTTCTTATGATCCTGGAGTTGTGTAGCCGTCTTTGCGATGCTGCTATAGTAGTAGTGGTGGTAGTGGTGATGATGGTGGTGGTGGTGTTGGTAGTAATAATAGTAGTAGTAGTAGTAGTAGTAGTTGTTGTTGTTGTTGTCGTCTCTCTATGCCGTGAAGTCGTTTTATTGGAATTTACGATTATTCTCTTCTGTCATGTCAGCTCACCTTTATTTACGACAGAAATGCGGCGGCGGCGGTGGCGGCGGTGGCGGCGGCGGTGGCGGTGGCGGCGGCGATGGTGGCGGCGGCGGTGGTGGTGGTGATGGTGGTGGTATTTTTGGTGGTGTTGATTGGAAGTGTGCTGTGGCGGTGTGTAGGTTAGTACACAGCGTCTAGCACTTCATAGGGGAGGGAGTGATAGTGATGGTCAAGATGGAGATGGTGATGAGAGAGAGAGAGAGAGAGGGGGAGGGGGTAGAGGGAGATAGATAGATAAATAGAGAGAGAGAGAGAGAGAGAGAGAGAGTTGCTGTTGCTGTTAGTAGGAGAGATAGTGATGGTGGTGGTGGTGTTAGTGGTTCGAGTTATAGTGATGGTGGTGGTGGTGGTGGTGGTGGTGGTGGTGGTGGTATTTGTAGGAATGATAAGGATGCTATTAATGGTCGCAGTGATAGCTGATAGTAATGATGATGGTGGTAATGAAAGCGTGTTTATGTGAAATTTTACGAAATATTTAAGAGTTTAAAGGCCTTAACCATTAGGGTCGATAAAACAAGTACCAGTTAAGCCCTGGGGGTCGATGTAATCGACTTACCCCGGCCCCGAAATTGCTGGCCTTGTGCCAAAATTTGAAACCATTATGATTAACTGTAAGATTTAGCTGTTGTTTGTTGCAGGTTGAGCGTCTACAAAAATTATTTAAAATTGTTTTTTTTTTGTGTTGGTGGTGTTGGTGGTGGTGTTGGTGTTGTTGTTGTTGTTGGTGGTGGTGGTGGTGTTGGTGGTGTTGGTGGTGTTGGTGGTGGTGGTAGTGTTGGTGGTGGTGGTGGTGGTGGTGTTGGTGTTGTTGTTGTTGTTGTTGTTGTTGTTGTTGTTGGTGGTGGTGGTGGTGGTGTTGGTGATGGTGGTGGTGAATGTTTCTAGATGAGAAGTGACTGAATATATTCCTCTGCTCCCAGAGAATTTGCACTGTTTCAAAATGTCCCGCGTATCCCGTCTAGAATGAAGACCAATTGCTGCAGTAGCTTGGGATTCAAAGACCCACGGCTATTTAATGTCTTGCCAGAGTGGTGGGAGTAGAAATCTTCAAGAAACAACCTGAGAGCTTCTGCTGTCCAAGATCCCTGATGAACCTACATCACAGCAAGAAACTCAAACGAGGGCAGAAATAACAAACTCTCTCTTTTACCAAAAGACATTCACACAGAAATGGTCATTCAAAAGGTGATGGCCTAACGTGGCTACAACCTTTGGGCTGAAACGCTTAAGAGAAAAAATGGATACATATGTATATATAGATATAAGTTAGGATTGTTTAAACATTCAAGCGATAGGCTAATCTCCACACAATTGATTTAATTAATGGCTAACTAGCGCAATCGACCTGCTTCTTCTTGTGTCTGTTTCTCCATTCTCCACTTGGTTATACATATATATATATATTTACTTATGTATTTACATATACGTACACACACACGCGCACACACACACACATACACACATACATACACACACATACACGCATACATATACACGCACGCACACACGCATACACACACACACACACACACACACACGCACACATGTACACGCATATCATAAGACTACGATGATGATGGTGAAGTGTGATGATGACACGACGATGAAGAAATGTGATGTGATGAATTACTAGGAAACTCGGTGAGGAGTGTGTTAATGCTAAGGTGAAAGCAACACACCAATGGTGGTGGTGGTGGTGGTGGTGGTGGTAGTAGTAGTGGTAGGAAGGTTGATGATGGTGTTTGGATTAACACGCATTGTAAGAAGAAAACAAAAGAAAAATATGGATAAAGAGAGAACGGGTTGAATAAAGAGACACATTGTAGACATTTTAAGAGGGTAGAGGAAAAGAGGAGGACGACGAGAAAGGAGAAGAAAAGGAATAGGAGGAGAAGGAAGAGGAGGAGGAAGAGTAAGTGAGGCTGAGAAAACTTGTGGCTGTCGTAGAAGATAAAATATTTCAGGTTTAGTCAGAAATGGAATGAACGTTCCATTGTCTGTCTGCCTGCTTGTCTGTCTGCCTGCTTGTCTGTCTGCCTGCTTGTCTGTCTGCCTGCTTGTCTGTCTGCCTGCTTGTCTGTCGGGGTGACCGTTCGTAATTCTCTCTGACATTCTACTTGTTTGTGTTTCGTATTGTTTATTCACCTCGTTTTGCTTTTGGTTTATCACTCATGTTTTCTGTCTGTTATATGTATGTATGTATGCATGTAAGCATGTATGTATCTGTGTGTGTATGTATGAATGTATCTGTGTGTGTATGTATGTATTTATTTATGTATGTAGGTATCTGTGTGTGTGTGTGTGTGTGTGTGTGTGTGTGTGTGTGTGTGTGTGTGTGTGTGTGTGTGTTTATATTCCATTATATATGCTCCTAAGAAGATAATTCTATGTTGTGTACTTAGCGGCTTGTCTTGGGCTATGACATTAAACTGCACCCGGTAGTAAGGCCCTGGCTGGAATTTCCAGGCTTTTGAAGAATGAGAAACTACCTCTTGGCCCCTGTTACTCCCAGGTTTATTCTGACTCGGAATAGTGGCACCTGTTAGCGTCCCAGTTATGTGTCAACTAGCATGTTCTGGAAGAAACTCCAAGCACAAACCCTCACCGTCTTGTGAGCACCTTGGGAAAGGAATAGGCAAAGGGAGTCAACCTGGACAGCAAATGAGAGTGGACTCCTTCAGGCGATCCGGCACCCTCTTTGACAATCTTCCAGGAACTTCAAGGTAGATGGAGTTCCCCAGGCTTATAAAGCAATACACCTAAGTGAAGGTCACTCCAGCGTAAAACTTATAGCGTGCAAGTCACCGCAGCCGTCTTAGTCCGCTGAACCATTGAGGTCAAACCTCCAAGTCTAAAGGGTGGGATTGGATCGAGAAGATCGACTCTCACTTTAAAACAACTAAACGCAGGCAGGAAGAAAAGCTCTGCAGCGTCAAGGATCGATTTATATCAGTGGTTCTCAACCTGGGTTCATATGGCCCCTGAGGGTCCATATAAGATTTTAGGGTGGTCCACGCAACAAAATAATAAATTGGGTACTCTCAATAGTATTTTAAGGGCCCCTGAAAATATGTTGCTTTAGATGTATGTATTGGTATTGTTGTTGTTGTTGGCACTCCGTCGCTTACGATCCGATCAACGGAACAGCCTGCTCGTGAAATTAATGTGCAAGTGGCTGAGCACTCCACAGACACGTGTTCCCTTAACGTAGTTCTCGGGGATATTCAGCGTGACACGGTGACAAGGCTGACCCTTTGAATTACAGGCACAACAGAAACAGGAAGTAAGAGTGAGAGAAAGTTGTGGTGGAAGAGTACAGTAGGGTTCGCCACCATCCCCTGCTGGGGCCTCGTGGAGCTTTTAGGTGTTTTCGCTCAATAAACACTCACAACGCTCGGTCTGGGAATCGAAACCGCGATCCTATGATCATGAGTCCGCTGCCCTAACCACTGGGCCATTGCGCCTCCACATGTATTGGTATGTATTGCAAGAGACAGACAGGTTTCTTTCTCTAACGCATTACATAGATCAACCTACACAAAGGAATGTGTGAAAAACAAAATAGGAATTTTGAAAGATGTTTCTATAAAACTGTTTTTAAACGTCGAATGACTATGGAGGTGAACCAGAATAAAATAGTAATCAAAGGGGTCCATAGATAAAAATGTTTGAGAACCCCTGGTTTAAATAGTTACATTCCTTATGATCTTCGGGCATGAAGAAACTGCCATCACTTTGCGGTAGTCTTTCTTGTACGATAGTTTCATTCAGTTAGGTATAGCGATGTCTTCTTTTCGGCATTTTAGATACAACGTCACTGGTCTGAGAATACTGGCTAAAGAGGAATGTGACATTTTTTACACAGCTTGAAGAGAGACACAATTCTCAAGTCCTCGGAACACAGCATTCAATAACGGAAGATTTCAACGAAGTTAGCATCGTTAGATTAGCAATAATAACTCTTAAGTTTGCAACGTTAACTGTGTGCCTATATTATTTTATAATAGACTAGCAGAAATACCCGGCTTTGCCCGGGTTAAAGAGAATAATGAAATCTAAAAACGCCGTCTAGACTACGCAACCCTCAACTGTTAGTAGCTACGATACCATATTTCTACATTAATAACTCTCCAATCCATGCCAGCATGGAACATAGACATTAAGTGGAATGCCAGTCTCTCATCTTGGAGGGCCTTGAAATCAATGTTACCAACTGGGGACTATGTGTGTCGTAGTGATAATAAAAAGACCCAAAGGAGGTCTGCAACGAAATAATTTTACTCAACACTTTGCAAGTGAATCAGTGGAGGCAAAGATGCGTCTCATTTCCTTGACAATTTATGCACCACATTGCAGAAATCACAATGTAAGTATATCTGAAAGGGTAGTCTTACACTGTTGTACCGTTGAATTACAAATAATGCTCATCTGTTATGTTCGGGTTAAAATTTCATCAACATCAAAAATATATGAATTTTCATGGGAGTTATGGCCGTTATACATAGAATATAATTTCCAAATTTCATAAAGATCCGTTCAGTACTTTTGACGTAGTTTTGGATAAGAAAACAAATGACTAATGTGTGTGTTTGTGTGCATGTGTTTGTGTGTGATGGGTGTATATATGTATAGATATCTGTATGCATGTATATATATATGTATATATGTGTACATATTACATGCACATCTCTATATATATATACATCTACACAAGTGTATACATATACATGTATGCATATAGATCTATATCTATATATATATATCTATGCATATACGTGTACATATACATGTATATGTATACATATACATCTCTTTCTCTCTCTTTCTCTCTTTCTCTCTCTTTCTCTCTTTCTCTCTTTCTCTCTCTCTGAAAGTATCTGTCATTACAGTATCGAAATCTGATTGTTTCAGTTAGTGGAATAACGTGTACATATACATCTATATGTATACATATCTCTCTCTCTCTCTCTCTCTCTCTCTCTCTCTCTCTCTCTCTCTCTCTCTCTCTCTCTCTCTTCTCTCTCTCTATCTCTCTTTCTCTCTCTCTCTCTCTTTCTCTCTTTCTCTGAAAGTATCTGTCATTACAGTATCGAAATGTGATTGTTTCAGTTAGTAGAATAGTTTCATTTTTAAAGTGAAAGTATTTGACATGAGCGTTTTTGTTTCACTTTTGACACGTAATACTTAAATAGTGGAGGAGATATTATGTTGCTGTGGGCTCGAACTCTGCAAGAAGTTAAAATTTTTTTTGACTAAAACACAACTGGAACCCTAAGTAAGGCATGTGTAAAATTTGAATGAAATTGGTTGCGTAGTTCTCGAGTTTTAGGGATTCACACAGACAGACAGACAGACAGACACACATTCTCATTTTTATATATATAGATTATAATAGTGTGACGAAAATAAATACTTTCTGCCTACAGTATTTATGTTGATAGGTTACACTTGTGTGGCGAAGAACTTCGCAATTAATTCTTCCCTTATTTTGGGTATATGCATCAAAGAAATGAGTAATAATGATTTCCAACATGTTACATGGTCACTAAATTTGGGTTGAAGATACAGTCGATTATACTGACCATAGTACTTGACTAATACTTAATTTTATCAACCTCAAAATAATAAAAGGCGAGCTTTGATCATAAAATGTGAAGCAGAGGTTCTCAACGAGAATTCTTATGGCCCTTGTGGGTCAATATAAAATTTTTTGTTAAAATTTATGTGAAATAAATTGCTTATAATTATACAATACACAAAATAATCTAATTTAAAAAAAAATACAATTCCTTATATGTAATAATAAAAATTTATTATTTAGTAGAATTATTTAGTAGAATTTATACACACACACACACACACACACACACACACACACCGAATGGTTAGGGAGGTCCAATAAAGTAAAATAGGTGCCAAAGGGGTCCATAGGCAAAACAGTGGTTTTGAGAACCCCCGGATTAAAAAAGGGCTTAACTAAATACAATTCAACTATCTGGCTACTCTTGTTTACTGATATAACCTCAAGATCACGTTTTATGGAAGTGGAGATGCTGCTAATTAAACAGACACCAGTATTTTACTGGTACTTTATTTTACGGATCCTAGAAGATTGGAAAAC
>NC_142932.1:83531970-83539470 GCF_046866305.1 Octopus bimaculoides
GAAGTGTCGTCTTTCCTTCATTTACGCAACAAGAACGACCCGTTTCTCGACCGGATTGTGACTTGCGATGAAAAGTGGATTCTTTACGATAACCGCCAACGCTCAGCTCAGTGGTTGGACGCCGACGAAGCTCCACGGCACTTCCCGAAGCCAAAGTTGTACCAAAAGATCATGGTGACTGTTTGGTGGTCTGCGACCGGTCTCATTCATCGCAGCTTTTTGGAACCAGGCGAAACCATTATGGCGGAGAAGTACTGTCAGCAAATGGATGAAATGCATAAGAAACTCCGACAACAACAGCCAGCATTGGTCAATAGAAAAGGACCAATTCTTCTCCACGACAATGCTCGGCCGCAGAATTTGAACGAATTGGGCTACGAAGCTCTGCCTCATCCGCCATACTCTCCAGACCTCTCGCCTACCGACAATCTCTTTTTCAAGCCACTCGACAACTTTCAGCGTGAGAATGCTTCAAAAGCCAAGACGATGCCAAACACGCCTTCAACGACTTCATCGCCACCAGAACGCAGGATTTTTACGCTACTGGCATAAATAAACTTGTTTCGCGTTGGCAAATGTGTGTCGATTCCGATGGTGTTTATTTCGATTAATAAAGTTTTGTCTGAGTTGAGATATGTGCATCTGAATTTAAAAGTTAAAAACCGCAAGAACTTTCTTGACAACCTAATAGAATTGTAGTTTCGTTTGAAAGTAAAGCCCTTCAGTGATGACTACTCCATCGCTGAACGGTTCGGTCAAATCCCGACTGTCAGTATAAAGTATTTACCATATGAATCAGTGGATGAATCAGCAAAATGCTAATGTGAGAATTATAGAATAACGAAGGTGGCTATAAGCGATATGAAACCAAAAAGGAAGAATGCAATTGTCTCTAACGGTGACTCTGAGTGCAGGATAGCACCTACATTACTATATATATGTGGGCTGAGGACAACAACATGCAATTTAATGTAAATTCCAAGCCCTCCGCTACCAGCTAATAGGTGCTCAGAAGTCACAACAACGATACTTTGGACCAAAAGGAGAGGAAATCCTAGAATCACATACGGTGCGCGATTTTCGGATTGATATGAGCAACGATGCCTTGTTTCACATGCATGTCACCAAGATGGTGGCAGAGTGCAGGTGAATGGCTGGATGAATTCTGAGAACCTTCAGAACAAGGGACCAGGAAACCATGCTGAACAGGTGGGAAGTGTGTTGAAGTCCATCGAGTGGATTGTACCCCTAATTCGAAGTGTACAGCTTTGTCACAAACACTTTGTCATATTGATTAAATGTGTTAACTCAGGCGTGGATAATTCAGTTGGTAGAACACCTGAACCATCACTGTTGAATGGCGGAGATCCTCCTTCTCCACCACCAAAACAACTACCGCCACCACAACCCATACTACTACTACTACTACTACTACTACTACTACTACTACTACTACTACTACTGCTGCTGCTGCTGCTGCCACTACTACTACTACTACTACTACTACTACTACTACTACTGCTGCTGCTGCTGCTGCTACTACTACTACTACTACTACTGCTACTACTACTACTACTACTGCTACTACTACTACTACTACTACTACTACTACTACTACTACTACTACTACTACTACTACTACTACTACCACCCTCAACTTTCATCATCTTTTCAATCTTCGGAAAACTAGTTAAATTTTCCCTTTTAGATATATATCTACTGCATAGATCAACTACGTATATTATACTGTGTGGTGGCGCAATGGCCCAGTGGTTGGGGCAGCGGACTCGCGGCCGTAGGATCGCGGTTTCGATTCCCAGACCGGGCGTTGTGAGTGTTTATTGAGCGAAAGCACCTAAAGCTCCGCGAGGCTCTGGCAAGGGATGGTGGCGAACCCTGCTGTACTCTTTCACCACAACTTTCTCTCACTCTTACTTCCTGTTTCTGTTGTGCCTGTAATTCAAAGAGTCAGCCTTGTCACACTGTGTCACACTGAATATCTCCGAGAACTACGTTAAGGGTATACGTGTCTGTGGAGTGCTCAGCCACTTGCACGTTAATTTCACGAGCAGGCTGTTCCGTTGATCAGATCAACTGGAACCCACGACGTCGTAAGCGACGGAGTGCCAGCAACAAATTATACTGTACCATGATACTGTGTGGACTGCAATCCCGTTGACAGAATTGATGTATAAGCACCAAAGAAAAATCCACAGTAATTAAGAGCTTAATTGATAACAGGTCATTAAACTCCAGCATGTTATTTCACTAAAGTAAATCCAAGTGGAACCAACTTGCATGTGTATACATAATTGGTTAAAACAACTTTTAAGAATAGCATATTTAACATAAAAGTAGAAAAGTATAAATTAAACGTATAGTTCATGCATCAATTCTGCTCAACAGTTGTTTCATTAAGATAGACAGCATTAAATATATAATTACATAATCGTGATACATAGTTTAAATCAAATTAAATAAATTTAAGGTAAAATTAATTTTATAACTGTGTTTGCCCAAATCCTGATCCGCTATGTTAATCAGAAAACCGTTACTAGTTTAAATACATCGAGAGGAAAGATCGAAAAATAAAGAGGAACAATAGAAACACACACGCACGCCCGCGCACACACAACCTTAGACGCATACACAGACATATACACATATATAAGCAAATATACACACATGTGTGTATGTGTGTGTACACATTAGTACACATTCACAGCAAATTTTTATTTCTTTGTAATTGCTTCGTAATCCAAATACATCTTCGGTAAATTCATCGAACCACCTTTTTGATCCGCTGAATAAATACATCGCTGAATATTATTTAATGTCTTTTATTCACAGAATTAATTCGGCGTATTTCATTCGCAATGAAAAAGAAATTTAACGGCCCAAATTTTGCATCCTATTATCTAGAAACTTTTAGAAATTTGGATAAACAGAAAAGAATAAAGATACCAAATAAGAATTAAACATCATATCGCTAGTGTTTATATTCCATATCACAAAACGAAAGATAAAAAATTACGCTGTAAGAGTTTCAGACAACATCAATGATTATCAATATGGCAAAATAATGTATTATTTAAGCGGCATTACTCACAATTTATCTTTTTTAATGTTTCTTCCTTCCTTCCTCCAATTTTAAAATAGTGTTATCTTTCTTTTAACTGCATTATCTTTTTGGGATTTTATTTCATGTATATATTTATGTATATATTGAGTAAATTTCCCAATAACTCGTTTTTGTCTTTAAATTCCTTTTTACATTGTTAATGAAACGCTATAGTTATTTACTCTGAGACTTATTGTCATTATTTCCTCATTAGGGCGAATTAAAATATAATGAATTAAGACTCTATTGTTATATTTTTTAAAAAAGTTGCCAGTATTAATAACATAATTTACTTAGTTTATCGTCAAGCGCATAAAAACTAAAATAGCATTTTACGATCATTTGGGAATAAAGAAAGACTCGCAGTATTTTATCATTCAATACTGTTTTGAAAATAATTATGTACACTTTCCTTGGTGTTTCAGTTGAAAAGTCAATCTGCACATTTTATTTAGCAGTTTAAAAATTATAACACCATGAAAAGAACAACAACAAAAAAAAAAGGCAAAAACAAAAAAAAAAAAACAAGGCAAAAACAAAAACCAAAGCAGAAAATCATGTCTGCTAGTCTGTTATTAGTGAACGAAGTACGAAAAAAATTATATTTTCATTATTAACGAAAAGCAATATATGTACTCTGAGAATAAAAGAAGTACTTTAAAGTTTAGCGATGCATTTTCTCCACAGTTAAAAAGGATGACAATGAATTTATCGAAGATGTATTGGCTTGCGATGAAATTAAATTATCCAGCGATGAAGTTATAGTCATGTATTTACCTCGATATAATTACTTGCACTGAATTTACAGCGATGAGTTTTCCGGATACCGAAATAATGTGCAAATTAGCTATTCCAAGTTAAGCCAAACATAATGAAGTATCCCACCTTGGATCGACGTTTGTAACAGGAAATAACTCATGGATCTTATTATAAGTTAAATGTTTAGGTTTAAATCTAAATGATAGGTGATATTTTTTAGTCGATTTTCCCTTGGCTGCCAAAGAAGCTTTCATGATTTCTGACACACCAGAGTCACAAATTCGATCTCTACAGTGCTTAATCTTCAAAGCTCTTATATCCATGGCAATACTGTGTTGAGACGATGAGAGGACTGTCCGGCTGAAGAGAGATGCCAGGGCTGCAGCCTGTCTTGGTTCGCCTTGGTACATTCTCTCAGCGCATGCAGGATACTGACAGAGTGTGCCACTGCTTAGACAGCTGTTGGGCTTTTCCCTAACCACACAAGAAGCGAACTCATCAGTTTAACTGATCTGGTTATGAAACTGACTGCGCGGTTACATGCTATTGCATATTATGAGCACATATTTGAAGACAGACAAGAGAAACAGCCTCGCTGACGGGAACCAACGAATCTGTTTATTGCTGCGCGAATGTTTTTCTGACTATATCACAAAGCTTCTGTCTTTCTATCGTCTTAATTTAGATATGTTTCTGCTAATGTGACTTTTCTGGCTAATCTCTCCAGTCACTTAGTACTAGCAGGATAGGTTACTGTACAGATATCCAATATAGCAAGCTGTTTTATCTTGGTTCGGTGCTTGCGACGAGAAATGAATAACCCAAGGATCAAATTGTGAGTCTTACTGTAAAGGTGAACTTAGGTTTAAGCCATCTAGAACATTGATGACAGTAACAATGATAATATCAATGAAAATGACGACGACGATATCGATAACAACATCGGCGACAAACAACGATGAAGATGATGATGATGATGACAATGGTAAAGGTAATGATAACAATAGAAACAATGCTGGCTTACTTTGAAGCCGTCTGTAACATCACTTAGTCAATGACGACGACGATGATGATGATGATGATGATGATGATGATGATGATGATGAGGAAGAGGAGGAGGATAAGAGTAAGAATAAAAACGATGACAACGACAATGAAGACAACAGCAATGACAAAAACAATTGTACATAATGATGAAAAAAAAATGAGAACGATGTTAGTGATGACAAAAAATAAAAATAAACAAAGGAAAAGTGATGCTGTCAACCATGACAAAAGTACTATATTAAATTAACGATGACACAAAAACAATTTGCTGATGATGACAAAAAACGGTTATATTAACGAAAAAAAAAGAAAGAAACAAAACAACGAGATTATCGATAGCAAAAATGACGTTTTTTTTTGTTTTTTTTTAACGATGAATATTAAGGTCGAAAAATACATTGAAGTTAGCCATGACAAAACGATGACAAAAATGATATTAATAAAGATATCAATGATTATTATCCATGATGACCAAAAAAAAAAAAATAGTCAAAACAATCCGAATACGCCATTGACGATGACGAAAACGATGACAGTGACGACGACAACAACTACAATAATAATGATAATGAATGATTTTACTTACGTTAGAGCCGCCCATTATGTTAAATCCGAGAGCCCCTTTGTCCCTCTGTAAAAGTAGAGTCACTTTCGGCTCCGATTGACTCTGTAAAATATACCAAAACAAATGTTTATTGTCAGTTGTCATCGCAATGTTATAGTGTCACTCTCTTTTACATTAAAACCTTCTTTCTCTTTGTTTTCTTCTTCGTCGTTTTCTTCCTCCAACTCCCACCCTCCCTCCTTCCCTCCCTCCCTCCTTCCCCCATATTACTCTGCGTCAGCTACATGGTCTCTGCCCTCCTCCTCATTCCTGTTGGCCCACGATCGCTACTACTACTACTACTACTACTACTACTACTACTACTACTACTGCTGCTGCTGCTGCTGCTGCTACTGCTACTGCTGCTACTGCTACTACTACTACTACCACCACCACCACCACCAATGAGTACCACTTTCTCAGAAAATATTCGTCAGATATATAATCCAAGGCGAATGCTGTTCATGGTTTGAGTGTCTTCAATTTTATCCTTTCTGAGTTAAACTTGATCAAGGGTTAAACAAAGACAAGAAAAAGAACAAGAGTAAATGTGTTCTCCTGTTAGTTTCGACGATAAGTATTTCAGTTGATCAATCGCGACTGAACTCCCTACTCATTGATTTAGATGTAATTGGCTGACAATTCCACAGACGCATGTATTCTTAACGTAAGTTACAGGTCGAACCAACGTGACACAATTTATGATAATGCTGGTCTCTTTGAATCGTTATTCCAATTCATTCTTTGGGGCTTCCACATAACTGCCATCGACTCAAAGCTTAGATCTACTCGAAGTTACAGCAAAAGAAACTTGCTCATGAAACCGCGCAACAATTTCGAACACGGGACTGCGTCATTGTGAAATGAACTTCTTAACCACTTACCCAACAAGAACACCGACAATAACATCAACAACACCGACAACAACGATATCAATAGCAATAACAAAAAAAAAAAAAAAAAGAAATTCCAACATCCTTTCCAGTTATCAAATCGTTTCTCATAATTTAGGGACAGCGGAATCGTTAGCACGTCGGATAAAATGCTTCGTTCGTCTTTAAGCTCTGAGTTCAAATTCCGCCGAGGTGCGTGTGTGTGTGTGTGTGTGTGTGTGTGTGTGCGCGTGCGTGCGTGTATTTTGTGTTTCTGTTTGTCTCACCATCACCACCACCACCACCACCACTTGACAGCCGATTTTGGTGTGTTTACGTCCCCATCACTTAGCGCTTCGGCAAAAGTGACTGATAGAATAAGTATCTGCCTTAAAAAAGTAAGTACTAAAAAACGTAAGTTCGTTCGATTTAAAAATTCTTCAAGGCGGTGCTCCAGCATGACCACAATCTAATAAGTGAAACAAGTAAAAATACAAACAACATATTGGTTTCAAAACTGCTGGCACAAAGTCAGCAGTTTTGGAGGAGGGTGCGAAGTCGATTAAATCGACTCCAGTGTTTCACTGGTACTGATTTCAACGACCCCCCCCCCCCAGCCACCATAAAAAAAAACAATGAAAGATAAAGTCAAACCTCGGAGGAATTTGAACACAGAATGTAAAGACCGACGAAATGTCGCCGAGCATCATGCCCGGCGTGCTAATGATTCTGCCTCTCCGTCGCTTTGTATTTATGTAACATATCGATGACAACTATATAAATATGTAACACAAAATGTAATTGGAACCAGGAAAGACCCAGAAAGTGAATGTTTATAAAAATTCAGGTGTAGACAGGTACACGCTACGATGAGATAGAAAAGATGCCTTTAGTGATGAATTGATTTAGACAGGTAAATACAGTCCTTGGTGTTACTGGTAAAAAAAAACAAACGAACTTGCAACCGATGGAAATGAAGTGTGTAGGTAGTGCTTTACAGCTGTTTCTTGAATAGTTGAATATTTGGTGGAGATCTGCGAACATCATCCGCTGTACAAAATGTAGTATGCATTTATAGTCAAATGTATCGACCCCAA
>NC_142932.1:83546970-83564470 GCF_046866305.1 Octopus bimaculoides
AGAAACGAGCTGGCAAACAGATAAATAGAAGGATAGAATAAGAGATAGACAGGCAGCTAGATAGATAGGAGAGATTACTAAGTAGAAAGATAGAAGGCTGGTTACTAGTTGGCTAGATGTATGTGCAGATAGATAAAGGAGCATGAGGATTGATAGCGAGACACACGGATTGATTGATTGATTGATTGACTGATTGTTTGATAGTTTTATTGGTTGATTGATAGATGTATGTAAAATACAAATTGGTATCAGTGATAGACAGATAGATAGAAAGACAAACAAGAGATAGATAGATAGATAGATAGATAGATAGATAGGTAAATAGATAAATAGATAGATAGACAGATAGACATACAAACAGATTAGTAGATGGATGGATATACATACATACATAATACATACATACATACATATATATATATATATATATATATATATATATATTTATGAAAATGTAAAATAATAATAAGGCAGAATGCTAAACTGAAAGCATATTTTAATATAGATGTGTAAAAAGGATTTCTAACCGGCTTTCATTGCATGGCAAATTTTCAAGAAGAGGGAGAATGAAAATGTTTTTTTTACAAAAAAGGGAAAAGTAATATATTAAAAAATAATATATAAAAAATAAATATACCAATACATTATATGGATCTTTTTTAAAACGGGGGCCACATTTTTCATTAACGAAACACTTTGAAACTTGGAACACTGGTAGAATGTGTCATATAAAACATCTTTTTCTCTTAGTCTTCTTTAAAAAAAAAGAAATCCATAAATTATTCCATGTTAAAGTTGTCGTATTTCTGTAATTTCAACCAATCACTGACGTCCATTCAGCCGATATACATTAAGTGCCGACTACATAAACAAACGATTCTGAAACAATTAACCCTAACTCTAACCCTAACCCTAACCCTAGGGTTAGAGTTAGGGTTAGGGTTAGGGTTAGGGTTAGGGTTAAAGCAAATTTAAAATGAAAAAAGCAAATAAAACGAAGAATCGTTTGTTTATGTAGTCGGCACTTAATGTATATCGGCTGAATGGACGTCAGTGATTGGTTGAAATTATCGAAATAAGACAATTTTTTACATGAAATAAATTCGAATACAAAAATATTTTTCTGTTCTATAACACAAAATAGATAAGTATACGAAGTTTGAAAGTCTTTCGGTACCAAAAGCATTACGTAAAACATTAATGAAAAATGTGGCCCCCGTTTTAAAAAAGATCCCATTATATTGTCTTTGAGCTTTTAAAGTTCAATGGTAATTCATGTAGATAATAGTTGGAAGAATTAGGATGCATGAAATTGAGAGTTGATAGATAGATAGATAGATAGATAGATAGATACAGATACATATATGTGTGTATGTATGTTTATATAAATACGCATGTATGCATGTAATTTTAAATTTGGGAATATACTTTGTAGTATGTCGTTTGTACAGCATCTCACCTACAAGGCACCGAGGCATGATGGATCGAAACGATCGTAGTGAATAATGTACTCGTGAATTGCATTTCTTTCTCTTTCACTCAGATGTTATATATATGTATGTATGTATACACATACATATATGTGGATTATACATACGAAGTCTGATCAATAAGTATCCGGACTGATGCCGAAGGGGAGAGGGAGGGAGAGATTCACAAATGTGACAAGATATACAAATAGATAAAACAAACGTGATAATGGTTAAGAAATGGCTGACATTATGTTTGACACTGGTTGTGTTGTTGATGATAGCGATTAATAGCGTGTTGGTAGTGACAAGGATGGCGGTGATGGTGATGGATGAGTGCTGTAAGTGGCGGCGGTGTCGGTTGCGATGGCAACGGCTAAGTCAGCGCTGGTAATTCTCTGTTGATGATAGTGTGGACGGTGTAGCGCGTTGTTCTTTGTTTGTGGAGGTGAGGATGGCCATGGTACTGGAAGTGGTAGTGGCGAAGACGATATTAGTTACGGTACTGGTGGAAATGGTTGTTGTTGTTGTTGCTGCTGTAGCAGTGGTGCTGGTGGTGGTGGTTGTGATTGTGGTGGCGATGGCAAGGCAGTGGTGCTGGTGCTGGGGGTTGCTGACGAAGAAGAAGCCATTGCTGAATGGACGGGAGGCTGCAGGGGGAAGAAACTATGAAATTGGCTGTAAGTGGTTAAGTGCTCTCAATATCACCGACAGCAGCAAGCACAAAACTTTTTGGCCCCTAGTTAAAGAATTGGTTTCCTCTCTTAATGTTTCTCGCTATCCAAATGACCACCCAACACTACACACACACACACACACATACACACACAACATTACTGCCCCAACTACACTTTAACTCTCTCCAGCTACTTTGCCTCTCTCTCTCTCTCTCTTATATTTAAAATCTTTCTCTCCCATTTTAGTTTTATTTGTTCTTTTCTGCGTCCCCCCCTAAAATAATCTACTAACCAATCAACTTTTTCTTCTTTTTGTTCAGTCTTTACTAATAATTCGCCATATTTATCTCTGTTTCTGTCTCTTTCATTCTGTCTTCACCTACACACACACACACACAACACACACACACACAACACACACACACACACAACACACACACACACAACGCATACACACATACAGGCGTGTCTGCTTGTTTATCTTCATATCTGTCTGTGCTGTATTTTATCTATAACTATCGGTTGTTTATCCATCAATCACTCTGTCTTCTTCGTTGTGTGTGTGTGTGTGTGTGTGTGTGTGTGTGTGTGTGTGTGTGTGTGTGTGTGTGTGTGTGTGTTTTGTATATGTAAAGGAAGAAAAAAAAACTACTAAATTCCTTAAATAGAATTTTTATATTTTATTAGAGACTGAAGTTTCTTCTGTCGTAACTTTAGGGTTCTCGTTTCCAATATACATACACTACATACATACAAACGTACATACATACACACACACACACACACACACACACACACACACACACACACATATATATATATATATATATATATATATATATATATATATATATATATATATATATATATATATATGTATGTATATATAAATAATAGGCGCATGAGTGACTGTGTGGTAAGTAGCTTGCTTACTAACCACATGGTTCCGAGTTCAGTCGCACTGCGTGGCACTTTTGGGAAGTGTCTTCTACTATAACCTCGGGCCAACAAACGCCTTGTGAGTGGATTTGGTAGACGGAAACTGAAGATCGTCGTATATGTGAGTGTGCGTGTGTGTGTGTGTGTGTGAGAGAGAGAGAGAGAGAGAGAGAGAGAGAGAGAGAGAGAGAGAGAGAGAGAGAGAGAGAGAGAGAGAGAGATAGAGAGAGAGAGAGATAGAGAGAGAGAGAGAGAGTGTGTGTGTGTGTGTGTGTGTGTGTGTGTGTGTGTGCGTCTGTATTTGTCCCTCTCCCACTTTCGCTTGACAACCGATGCTGGTGTGTTTACGTCCCCGTAACATAGCGGTTCGGCAAAAAAAAACTATGGAATAATTACTGGGCTTACAAAGAATAAGTGCTGGGGTCGATTATCTGAGTTTCATTGCATGTCTTTTACAATGTCATTACTAACGAAATCTTTATGTAGCGTGCTTGGCTCTGTATGGAAACATTCAAGTTTACTTATTATGACACGATCCATCCGGCTCCTAGCTGTTGACTGATCATGTCAGATATTCGTGCTATACAGAATTAAGCTAAAAAGCTACCTCCCGACTCATGTCGACTTATAACGGCGGGTTTCCTGGTTTCATGGCGTATATATTCCCACCTGGACAGGACGCAGGTCTGTCGCAGGATTACTCATTTTTGCTCGTTGAGTGGAGTAGTGCAACGTGAAATGAAATGTTTTGTTCAAGAGCACAACACATTGCAAAGTCCAAGAATCGAAACCTCAATCTTACAATCCTGAGTTCAACAACCCAACCATTAAGCCAAGCGCCTCTACTGCTATGTAGAACGGAACAACCGAAATCGAGCCAGTATGTAAGGGAAATCACTACAAACATTATGGCGATCGGATATTAGCGATTTCATTAATGTGAAAATGGTTAGCATAGAAAATCGAAACTGCATCTCAGAATGGGCATAATGGGAGCAAGCTACTAGTATTGCAGTATGGAAACATTAGCGACATTAGTAACACAAACTGTAATGGCGCCCAACCGGAAATAGAATGACAATCGGGAAATTTTTTTGTCATTAAGCCTTCGTTATTTTGCCAATAATCTTTGAACAAAAACACTTGAACATGGCTAAAATATGACACAAACAAAAGCAGTCAAATGTTCATTAATGAATAATGCATGGATGGTTATAGCGGTGTGACTGCGTTTGTCGTTAATGCGACTGCGTTTAGTGTTGGCGGGTCAATTCTAAGGGATACTATTCTTTTTATTTTCATTATGTCTTTTGTATAATGAATCAAACAATAAAATTATAAAACTAAAATAAAGAGGCAACAAGTGATGGCAAAAAAGCGCAAATTTAAGTTTTGTCATGCCCAAAGCCTGAATAAATTGCTCGTTTATGTGATTGCCTTTGCTATAAGTGAGCGTGATGTTTTTAAGTGTCCTAAAGAGACCGTTCTTTTATCTGATTCATATTTTTGGTAAACGGACTGAATAATATAATTATAGCTTAGTTTTAGTTTTAAAATACATCTCACATACGGGCTTCTTTCAGTTTCCGTCTACCAAATCCAATCACAAGGCTTTGGTCAGCCCGAGGCTTAGTAGAAGACACTTGCCCAAGGTATCACGCAGGAGGACTAAACCCGAAACTATATGGTAGGAAAACAAGCTTTTCACCACACAGTTTCCCTCTACTAAGCCCGCTCACAAGTGCTTTGGTCTGCCCGAGGCTACAGCAGAAAGCAGTTGCCTAAAATGCCATGCACGCCGTGGGACTGAACCCGGAACCATTTGGTTGAGAAGTAAGCATCTTACCACACAACCACGCCTTCGTCTATTGCTAAACATGTTCTACAACTTTCGTGAAGCTTTCAAATACAAACAGGAAGCAACATTCTAAATATGGACAAAGACCAGATAAGTTATGAATGGTTGGAGACAGCTTCTGAAGAAGAATGTATACACGTAGATCTGAATTCGAACAGCTTAGACTATCTTTCGAAGGACTATTTGATGTTTTATCAAATAATCTGTTCATTTATTTATGGTAAACCTTGTTTATATTATGTGGACAGGGGTATTAGTAGTGTTGTGACATTATATTGGACGATTTGTAAGTTGAGAAAACGGATGGTCGAATGGTAAGCTGCTGGATTTGAGTTAGTCATATTTCCAAAACACGGAATTCCTTTAAAGAATACATACATACACGCACACACGCGTGTGCGCGCGCACACACACACATGCACATGCACACACACATATATATATATTCAATTATAGAAAAGCGCAGACATACAGACATGCAGACAGAGATCCATCCATGCATACGTAGTACCTACACGAATACATGAAGGCGTACATACATACATACATACATACATACATATATATATATGGACATACAAACATACGTAATAACATACATACATACGTACGTACATACATACATACAGACAGACAGACAGACATGCATATATACATATCTTAATGGGTGGTAAATGGACAAGAGATTTTGAACTATATACGGATATAAAAGAATATGCATGCGTGCGTGTGTATGTGTTTCTGCGTATGCGTGTTATTGTGCATGTGTTGGTGTACGTATGTGTGAATGCGTGTGTTCTTATTTCTTTATTGCCCACAAGGGGCTAAACATAGAGGGGACAAACAAGGACAGATAAAGGGATTAAGTCGATTACTGGTGCGTAACTGGTACTTAATTTATCGACTTCGAAAGGATGAAAGGCTAAGTCGACCTCGGCGGAATTTGAACTCAGAACGTAACGGCAGACGAAATACCGCCAAGCATTTCGCCCGGCGTGCTAGCTTTTCTGCCAGCTCACCGCCATTTTTTACTCTTATCTTCTTGTTACTAATGACCTATTCACAGGTCTTCTAGGTTTGAAAGAATGATTGAAAGAATGCCTTATTCACAGGACTTCTGATTGCTAATGTTATTCATAGGACAGCGGGTGACTAATGAATAAAGACGGCCTTATTCACAGGACTTCTGGGTTACTAATGAATTAAAGACTGCCTTATTCTCATGATTTCAACTTACTAATGATTCCTTTCTACTATAAGGCATGAAATTTGAGGAAAGGGCATAGTCGATTACATCGACTCCAGTACTATCGACCCCGAAGGCAAAGTTGACCCCGGCGGAATTTGAACTCAGTGGCTGTGTGGTAAGTAGCTTGTTTACCAACCACATGGTACCTGGTTCAGTCCTAGTGCGTGGCACCTTGGGCAAGTGTCTTCTACTATAGCCTCGGGCCAACCAAAGTCTTGTGAGTGGATTTGGTAGACGGAAACTGAAAGAAGCCTGTCGTATATATATATATATATATATATATATATATATATATATACATATATATATACATTTGTACGCGCGCGCGCGAGTATGTTTGCCCCTCCCCCCGTAACGTCGCATGACAACCGATGCTGATGTGTTTGGTGGCGGCGGTGATGGTGGTGGTGGTGGTGGTGGTTGCAGTGCTGGAGTACTGGGATTTGGAAGAGAAATAGAGAGTTTGCGTGTATGTGTATGAATGTGAATGTGTCTGAGGGAGAGAGAGAGAGAGAGAGAGAGAGAGAGAGAGAGAGAGATAGAGAAAGAGAGAGAGAGAGAGAGAGAGAGAGAGAGTGGACTGAGTGAGAGTGTATGCGAGAGAAAGTGTTTGTGTGTATAAATAAACGATAATTTGTGTGTGAGAGGGACTATGTATATGTATTTGCCTGTGTGTATGTATGTGTGTGTGTATTTGTAGCTGAATGAGTGTGCGAGAATAGAAGTGTGTATGTATGTGTGTAGAAGGAGGAGATGTGTGTGCGCGTGTATGCGTATGTGTTTATGTGTGTGTGTGTGTCTATGTATGTCTATGTGTGTAGATGTCTGTGTGTGTGTGTTTATGTGTGTGCGTCTATGTGTGTGTATGTGTGTGTGTCTATGTATGTGTGTGTGTGTGTGTGCATCTATGTGCGTGTGTGTATGTATGAAACCCCCTCCACCTTCTTTTACCCCCTTCCCTCCATTTCTGCATCAATGAAGAATCGTTGTTGTATGTTAACGAACCCAAAATCTATTTGGTAAGAAATTCTGTAACCAGAGGTAATTCCAGTGAATTGCACCATGGGAAGACATGCGCAATGCCTACTGGCTACGGTCTGTGAACAAACAATTAAGGGGAAGCAACGGTAAAAAAAGAGGGGCGGAGGAGAACTTGCTGTTGTTGTTGTTGTTGGTGGTGGTGGTGGTGGTGGTGTCGAGAATTCTTTTGTTGTTGTTGTTGTTGTTGTATATATATATGTCATGCAGCTGTTTTTATTGTTTTTGTTGTTGAAGCATAATTATTTCTAGATGTTTTTGTTGTTGTTAGTTTTGCTATTGTACTTTTTGTTGTTGTTGCTGTTGTTGTTGTTGTTGCTGTTGTTGTTGTTGTTGTTGTTGTTGTTGTTGTTGTTGTTGTTGTTGTTGTTGTTGTTGTTGTTATTGTTGTTGTTGTTGAAGCATAATTATTTCTAGATGTTTTTGTTGTTGTTAGTTTTGCTATTGTACTTTTTGTTGTTGTTGCTGTTGTTGCTGCTGTTGTTGTTGTTGTTGTTGTTGTTGCTGTTGTTGTTGTTGTTGTTGTTGTTGTTGCTATTATATATAATGCTGTGGCGTCGTTTCAGTTATGCTCTTGTTATATGTAACGATGACGTTGTTATAGTTTTGCTATTATTGTTGTTTTTGCGGCTGTTGTTGTTATTGTTGTTGTTGTCATTGTACATAATGTTAATGGCGTCATTATAGTTTTGCACTTGTACGTAACGATGACGTTGTCATAGTTTTGCTATTGTTGTTGTTGTTGTTATTCAATTTGTTACTGTTGTAGTTATTGTTATCGTTGTATCTCTTACTGTTTTCGCCGTTGTTTTTGTAGTTATTGTAGCCGTTATTGACGTAATTGCAGTGGAGGCGCAATGGCCCAGTGGTTAGGGCAGCGGACTCGCGGTCATAGGATCGCGGCTTCGATTCCCAGACCGGGCGTTGTGAGGGTTTATTGAGCGAAAACACCTAAAAGCTCCACGAGGCCCCGGCAGGGGATGGTGGCGAACCCTGCTGTACTCTTTCACCACAACTTTCTCTCACTCTTTCTTCCTGTTTCTGTTGTGCTTGTAATTCAAAGGGTCAGCCGTGTCACGCTGAATATCCCCGAGAACTACGTTAAGGGTACACGTGTCTGTGGAGTGCTCAGCCACTTGCACGTTAATTTCACGAGCAGGCTGTTCTGTTGATCGGATCAACGGGAACCCTCGACGTCGTAAGCGACGGAGTGCCAACAACAATTGATGTAATTGTTACTGTAATGTTTATTATTGTTGTATTGCATTTATTATTGTTGGTCTTGAGCCGGCGAGCTGGCAAAATCGAGCTGGGGCGCTGGAGAAGATGCGTAGCAGCATTTCGTTCGTCTATACTAGGCCTGACCAACTCAAATTACATTGCGAGCTACTTTAATCACAGAAAGGTTTTTTTGAGGGCCGCTTATATACTGACAGAATTGAAAGCATTTTGCTTTCTCATGCTATTATCACAATAATGAATGAATGATCGTTGATTGAACATGCTTTTTGATTGAACATGTTTTTGCAATTATTGTTGCAAAAACAGTAGTATCTTTCCTTTTTACTTTTTATTGCAATTTTTAATTTTTAATAATTTTTTTTAAATGTTTGTTTAAATAAAACCATTTCAAGAAAGTATCAAGCGGACCCCAGGTTGGCCAGCCTTGGTTTATACGTTCTTAGTTCAAATTCCGCCGAGGTCGACGTTACGTTTCATCCTTTCGGGGTCGATACTATAAGTACCAGTTGAACATTGAGGCCAATGTAATTGACAAGCCCCCACCTCGATAGAAAGTTTTAGGCCTCGAGCCTATAGTAGAAAGAATTATTTCAAAAAGAAAGTGAGGTGGCAGAATCGTTAGCACACCAGGCAAATGTTTAGCGGCATTTCGTCCGAGTTTACGTTCTGAGTTCAAATTCCGCCGTGGTCGACTTTGCTTTTCATCCTTTCAGGGTCGATAAATTAAGTCCCAGTGTAATCAACTAGTCCCCTCCCACAAAATTTCAGACCTTGTGCCTTTAGTAGAAAGGATTATTATTATTATTGAGTGAGAGAGCAGTGCATGCCATCAAAGTGAGACTGGGGTAAAATATACAAAGCCCATTATACCCATCATGACTACCCGTCTGATAAGGGTACACCAGGCACATGCATCACAACCATATGTGCACGACATGGTGATCTCATATCAAGATAAACAGTGCATGACCTCGCAGGTGGGGCTCAGTTAGAATTTTCTTCAGGTCGAGTAGCCCATCGAGCTCAAAAGGTCCCTGAATAAGGTTTGTTTAAGGATGTTGAGCAAAACACCCATGTTTCCAAAGGTGAATTATTCAAACCCCAAAGAATTCCTGTCAACACATGGCTATGATGCTCTCCCACTACTTCTGCCCATGATCAGAGATGCACATATCGTCAGCCACCAAGCGACATGCTCAACTGGTTAAGGTCAAACAACTGACAAGCAAATCTGTGGTATTGAGCAGAATATTTGCTGTAGCTCATCTTTTATTATTATTATTATATGAAAACTCACAGCATATTTTGCTGGATATGATGGAAAGTGTCAGCTGTCCACAGCCAGCAGACTAAAGTGACACTTGTTTACTGGTCATGCTTCAAGAAACCCGCAAAGAATTCTTGCAGCTCCAAGCAATGCTGATTTCTGTAGGTGTTCTACCTTCATACTTGCACCGATCTTTTTTAGCCATGCTGGTAGTTGAGTGTTAATACTTCCAAGTGCACCATTTACTATCGGTATCACGTCTATTCTCTTCATTGACTACAAGCTTCGTATTTTCCACTTCAAATCGTCATAGTTGTTTATTTTTTCTTCTTCTTTCTCTTCGATCCTGTTGTCACTGGAGCATGCTATGTCGATTATTATACATGTTCTTTCTCTTTTATTCACCACAACAATGTCCGGTTTCCGTTGTCTGGTCGGGTGATCGCACTGGATCATTGCATCTCACAGGATGTTGCAATTCTCATTTTCAGTGACTTCATCTGGAGTTTGCTCATACCACGTCCTTGCTCTTTGTAGGCCGTGATTTCCAGAGCTATTATTATTGAGGGGGCAAGCTGGCAGAATCGTTAGCCCGCCGGGCAAAATACTAAGCGGTATTTCGTCCGTCTTTACGTTCTGAGTTCAAATTCCGCCGAAGTCGACTTTGCCTTTCATCCTTTTGGGTTCGATAAAATAAGTACCACTTACGCACTGGGGTCGATGTAATGGACTAAGCCCCTCTCCACGAACTTGATGGTCTTTGTGCCAAAATTTGGAATCAATATCAATGTTACTAGCAGAATCATTAGCACGCCGGAAAAAATGATTTGTGACATTTCGTCTGTCTTTATATTCTGAGTTCAAATTCCGCTGAGGTTAACTTTGCCTTTCATCTTTTCGAGGTCGATAAAATAAGTACCAGTCGAGCACTGGGTTCGATGTAACTGACTTAAACCCTCCCCTGAAATTGCTGGCCTTGTGCCAAAATTTGAAACCATTATTATTATTATTATTATTGCATTGTAGCAGTTGTTATTGGTGCTCTTGTATTTGTTATTACTGCTGTTATTGTCAATGTTATTGTAGCTGTAACTGGCTCACTATTTGTTCGTGTTATTGTTTTGTAACAGCTTTGTGGTTGCTGTTGTCATACACCACACGATCAGCTCTCATAACCATACCTGTAATCAAAAACTTTCCAATTATGCCCGTCCCAACATTTATTCATACCTAGTGTATTCATGTTAACATCTACATTATCCACTGCGTACTTCCTTCTTTTCGACACGGCACTGTATAGTTTCAGTAATATTCGTCTGTTATTTCTACCTGGATGAGTGTCCACGCAGATGGTCCATTCCTTCTGTGACAGTCCGTTTGTAGCTTTTGTTGTTGTAACCGCAAATTATAGTTGTTGTTTATATTGTTGTTGTACTTACTGTAGCTATCACTGTCGAAACTAACATAAATACTTAGCTGTCGTCTGCTTCTTTGAAATATGTTCCATTTCTCTCTACACGGTTTACAATTCTGCTGATGGCATTCCTTCTTTCAATATTAACACGCATACAGATGCGTACTTACACATACATACACATACATACATACATACATATACATACATACATACATACATACATACATACTCACACGTACACACACACACACACACATATATCATTTTGGTTATAGCGGAAGTGACATTGCTTCCAGCTTCTTCCTACCATTGTTGTTGTGTTGTTGTTCATATTATTATTATTATTATTATTATTATTATTATTATTATTATTATTATTATTGTTGTTGTTATTGTTGTTGTTGTTGTTGTTGTTTTCCATATTAATGCATCATAAAATCCTTCATTTCACGCTCGCACACACATACACACACACACACACATACACACACACACACACACACACACACACATACACACACACACACACACATACACACACACACAAACACGTCCTCTTTCTCGCCATCTCTCTCTTCTCCTTTCCTTTCTCTACCCCTCACACATTATTAACAGCATTTTCTTCACATTTTCCTTTTTCTTTTCCTTTTTTTTTAACTAAGTTCTGTCCCTTGCAAATTTTCCATCTCCTTTTATTCCATCATTCTCTCCCTTTCCTCTCTTGGCTGTCTGTATCTCCCCTCCCTTTTCTCTCTCTCTCTCTCTCTTTCTTAGCTGTATCTCCCCCCTCTCTCTCTCTGTCATCTGCCACTCCCTAACCTTCTCTCTGCCAGCTGTCTCTTCCTGCCACTCTTTACCCCTCTCTTCTTTCTCTCCACGCTTCCAAAACATGAACATTCACTCAGTCCAGATAGCCACCCCCACTTCTCTCTTTACACCATCAACCACACTTTAACCCTTCACACATCTTTTTCACCTCCTTTCCATTCTTAGGGGCTTTTCTCTCACAACCGCTTTCGCCTTTTACACACACACACACGCGCGCACACACACACACACACACACACACACAAACACACACACACACACACACACACACACACACACACACACACACTGTATATACGTTAAATAACATAAACACGTTTATTCATAAAGTGATAATACAAATACACACACATATTTTACATTGTCCCATTGCTGACTGACATTAACACACACGTTCAAATACATGTATTTACCTATACACACAGACACACAGATACACTCACGCGTATGGACACACACAAGCACATATACACGAACGCACACTCTCTGTCTCTCTCTATCACACACACACACTATCTCTCTTTCACACACACACACACGCACACTCACGTGCTTATTTTATCGACCGCACAAGGATGAAAGGCAAAGTCAACCTCAGCAGAATTTGAACGCTTAACATAAAGACAGACAAAATGTCGCTAAGCAGTTTTCCCGGCATGCTAACGATTCTGCCAACATGTTGTCTACAATAATCCTTTCTGAAATTTTCAGAGAAGAGTGGTGCAGTCGATTAGATCGACCTCAGTACACAACTGGTACTTAATTTATCGACTCCGAAAGGATGAAAGGCAAAGTCGACCTTGGCGGAATTTGAACCCAGAACGTAAAGACAGACGAAATACCGCTAAGCATTATGCCCAGAGTGCTAACGATTCTGTCAACTTCCCTACTTCGTTGCCTTCGCCACCTTAATAATAACAAGAGCACTCAGAGAGCGCAAACCTCCGACAAGGCAACACCAACGTCCTCTCAATGATTAGCCGGAGATGATTGTTAAAATGAGAATACCTGAAATAAACTCGACTGCTCTCACAAACGAGAATACTAAGAATAAACCCGACCGCTCCCAAGAATTAAGTAAAAAAGAAACAGGAAAAATAATCCAGAATCCTTGTCCGGCACATGATCGATCTCAGTGGTAGTCATGGAATGTGAAGGTGGCTGTAGAAAATTTACAGTTCATTCTTATCAAATACAAGCCAAAGTTAACAAATTCAACATTCAAAACAGTTACAACCTAAAGGGGGGTAACTGAGAAGGACTTGAAAGTAAACGTAAGATAGTAATCATGTAAAGCAAAGTAAATATAACAAATAATCCGAAATCCTTGTCGGGTACGGATCGATCCCCAAATCTAATCAGTTCTTGCCAATCACAAGACGAAACATCTCTGAAAGTTTCGTCCGAATCCATCCAGCAGTTCTTGAGATATCTTGTCCACGGACAAACAAACAAACAGACATGACTGAAAACAATATCTCCGCCTTCGCTGAGGCGGAGGTAATAACAATATTCTTTTCTACTCTAGACACAAGGCCCGAAATTTTGGGGGAGGGGAAGTCAGTTGATTAGATCGATCCCAGCATACAACTGGTACTTAATTTATCGATCCCGAAAGGATAAAAGGAAAAGTAACCGCAACCACACACACACACAATTTTTTTCTACCTTTCTAGATGTGTTTTAACAACAATACTTATTGTGCATCCCCTATCGCTCTTTTATTTGTACCACACTACATAGCAATCATGCTTTTACGATATCGAGTGGAAACCCTTAATTGGTCGCTCGACCTGCTAGAATTAACGACCAAATCTATCTGAACTCGTACATTGCTGCGTTAAACAAAGATTGCAACAACTGCAGTCCTCATTATACTACGTCTGAAAATAAAACTGGTTGGTAAAGGTTGGAGCGCCTTTTAACTGTTTTAGAAATATAAAAAGAATACGTTGAATTACAGGAGTCCGTGTTTCCCTTACACATAGGCAAATAAAAACAAAAGGTGGGATGGTCACGATCGGAAAACCATTAATCATAAATAGCTGCTTGATGGGGGTTTTGCCCCGGGGCTAAGCAACGACAACACCCATCAGTCACTCCACCCACCACCACCACCACCACCACCGTGTCACTTTGTTATAAAACACATGTTCAGAAGGGTTCTCCCTTCTTATTTCGGGTTTTCTATTTGCATTTCGAATATTTAATTCCATTTACTTTCTCCTCCTTATTGATTTACTGCCATCACCATCATCACCATCATCACCACCATCATCATCATCATCATCATCATCATCATCATCATCATCATCATCATCATCATCATCATCATCATCATCATCATCATCATCATCATCATCGCCACCACCATCACCATCGTCATAAGCATAATACTCACCCCATCCCCCATCAGCAGTATTCGTAGTAAGAGTAGTTTTATGACGCTTCTGTATATTCACATTTTACTGGAAGTCGCTAATTTTACACACTTTTGCTCACATATATAAATACACACGCACATTCATACGCAGTCATTGTGACGCATAATGTGTGTGTGTGTGTGTATTTGTGTGTGTGTGTAATGGTTTAGAGTGCCCTCTTATATCGGATATATGAAATACTGACGATATATTATATCAATACAAATATATATATGCATATACAAAATTAGAAATAAACACACTCACACATACTCTCTCTCTCTCTCCCTTTCTCACATGTGCGCGTGTGTGTGTGCGTGGGCTCGCGTACGTGCATGGGCGCGCGTGCGTGCGTGCGTGCGTGTGTGTGTATGTTTGTGTGTGTGGAGGTGTTTTCTGAATAGATTGAGCTCCATTGTCAATAGATTAACCCGAACCTGCCAGCTGGACTATAACAATGTTGTGTGTTGATTGAATCATTTTCTTTCTCATCTTGCCCTGCCAGTTGTATTTACATTCACAGATAAACACGAACATAAACAACACGCACAAGCACACACATACACACACTCATTTCTATACACTCATGTATGCGTGTATATAAATATGTGTTGAGCGTATATGTGCGCTTATGTCCTGACAGTGATAAGAGGTACTAAACCTGACAATGTAGGCTTTGACGTTCAAGAAGTGGAACCCCACGCGTTGTAAATCGCATTACAACAAATGCTATATATATATATATATATATATATATATATATATATATATATATATGCGAGAATTTACGAAAAAAACAGCAACAGACGAGGACATGTGGTGTAGACAACAAAAGGATGTATTAGTTTAACGCTCGGGAATACAGAAAGTCTTTAACGTTTCGAGCTACGCTCTTCAACAGAAAGAATAAGGAGAAAAACAAGGAGAAAAAAAATTGAATGTTTTGGTCAGCGATTAATCATATATATATATATGTGTGTGTGTGTGTGTGTGTGTGTGTGTGTGTGTGTGTGTGTGTGTGTGTGTGTGTGTTAAAATGAAGGAAATTGTTGTGTACAGCGCTCAGGTGCACTACAACTAAAAAAAAAATGGCTATCATGTGTACAGTTGGCAGATTTCAGGAAGCATGGAAGTTTTGAAGGATTTAGTATCTTGATAGCTAACAACTGATGCGAATAGTTTATTCCATGCTTCAGCAATTCTGAGCATGAAAAAATGTTTCCGAAAGTCATGGGTGTTGCGTTGTCTTTTGATTTTATAACCATGTCCGCAAGTGTTTGTCATATGGAATTCAAAAAGGTGCCCAAGGTTGTTGTTGGAAAGATGGTGGATAATCTTGTGGGTGTCTTCCAAATCAGTTGCCAGATATCTGAGCTTCAATGCATCCGTGCCCAGGGAAGTAAGACATTCAGGGTATGGTAGATGCATGACGGTGGATATCGGTTTTGTTGCACGTTTCTGAACAGTTTCCAGGAGATTTATATGCTGAGCAAGATAAGGGTTCCAGACTGGTGATGCAAATTCCAAGTGTGGACGCACCATTGTCGAATACAAATTTAAATAGATAACTGGAGAGTGGCTGACAGAAGTCTTACTGAGTGATGCTAGCACCCCGTCAGCCTTGTCTCTCTCTCTCTCTATATATATATATATATATATTCGTTTTGTTTTCTATGTGTGTGTGTGTGTGTGTGTGTGTGTGTATGTATTCAAACACACACACACACACACACACACACACACACACACACACAAGGAGTAAAAATTTGCGAGACTAAATGGACCTACATTAAACTATGAGGCTAACATCATCATCATCATCATCATCAACAACAACAACAACACCAACAACATTATCAATATTATTATTATTGTTATTATTGTGGAGTGGCGCGGCTTAGTGGTTGGAGTGTCAGCACCATGATCGTAAGATTGTGGTTTCGATTCCAGGATCGGGCGATGCGTTGTTTTCTTGAGCAAAACACTTCATTTCACGTTGCTCCAGTCCACTCAGCTGGAAAAATGAGTAACGCTGCGATGGACTGGCGTCCCGTCCAGGTGGGGAACACATACGCCATTGAAACCGGCTAGGCTTTAAAAGGGCGCATTTATTTATGTTATATTATTATTATTACTGTTTTTGTTATTCTTCTTATTGTTGTTGTTTTAGACGTTGCACAGTATCCAGTATCGTGATGCTGTTGATTGAAGATATTGTATCTACCGGGGGTTTGTACTGTCTGTCAAGCCACAACTAGGACCTTAGACAGACAGTACTTTACGTAATATACGTGCAGTTCCAAGTAAAGCCGATTTTTGCAATACACCTATATTGTAGGTTATTTCTGAAGTCTCCTGATGTTTCTGCAGGTTGAGTGATATTGAATCCAATGCTCTGATGACAACAGAGACAAACTTTATGTCTGACTCTCGTAGCTGCCACATCTTGGCCATCCTCAGGTCTCCATATTTATCAATCTTTTCTCTTTCTTTCATGATAATACGTTGATCTCCTGACACTGCCACGTCGATTATTAGGAACTCTTGTATTTATTATTATTCATATACACACAAAAGATTAGACTGTTGGAAAAGAAAAATTCCTAACATCGGGTTACAAGTAACCTTAAATGCCAAAAACCTTCCTAAGTATCCTAGCTGTCCCTTATAACACTGTTTTCTGGAGCTGTACTAAACTGGGTTTTATGCCTATTTCCTCTATCCATCTGTTCAAATCTTTAGGGATAGTTCCTCATGCACCTATAACTACTGGAATACATTTTACATGCACTTTCCATGTTCTCTATAATTCAATGGCTAGTCCCTGGTACTTTGTTATTTTTTCTATACATTTCATATTGATTTTTTCAACATTTGGGACTGTAAAGTCGATTATCTGGTACTTTCTATTCTTTACATCTACTACTACTAAATCAGACCTTCTAGCTTCTATTGTTCTGTCAGTCTGAATGTTAAAGTCCCACAACATTTATTATTATTATTATTATTATTATTATTATTATTATTATTATTATTATTATTATTATTATTATTATTATTACTATTATTGAGCGAGAGAGCGGCACATGCCAT
>NC_142932.1:83574470-83581970 GCF_046866305.1 Octopus bimaculoides
TTCTTTTTTTTCGATCCCTTTTGATCGAACTGCCCCTTTTTCCCTTCCTACGATCCCTTTTGATCGACACCACCAATTTTTTTTTTTTTTTTTTTTTTTTTTTTTTTTCCTTCCTTCCCCCTCCCAAAAAGAAAAGCTCTACATTGTATTTGTCCCATCTTCGTTGAGCCCTGTGTGGCTAATAAAAGAAATGTATCTATCGGCAAGGCGCAAACGTGCGCGGTGCCGGGCAGGAGCATCCATGACAACCTCCATCTGATGCGCTACATCATAGAGAGGGTAGTTAAGGAACCTGGCATGGGTGGGGCCCTGATCAATTTAGATCAATCGAAAGCTTTCGATAGGGTAGACCATCAATACTTGGAGGCTGTCCTCATAGCAGCCGGCTTCGGTCCCATTTTCCGCGGCTGGATGGCTGCCTTGTACAGAGGCATCCGTTCGGTAGTTCGCGTCAATGGGCATCTATCAAGACCCTTCGACATTGCACGTTCGGTCCGTCAGGGATGCCCCCTCTCGTCGCTTCTGTACGTGTTGACTCTCGAGCCACTACTGCGGAAGCTGGCGACACTGAGGGGCATCCCGCGAGAGTTGGGATGCGGGACGAGCGTGTCGGCATACGCGGACGACGTCACGGTCATAGTGTCTAGCCAAAAGCACATCGAGCTTGTCGGCGAGACACTGAGAGACTACGAAGCGGTAACGGGAGCGAAAATCAACCGGGATAAGTCAGTGGGCTTGCGGCTCGGCACCTGGAGAAGCAACCCCATGCCGTCAAGTAGCGCCTCCGTCGTGGGACGTTGGACTGACGGTCCGGTTGAGATGCTCGGGGTCTGGTTTGGTCCAGACCTCCAAACGGAGAAGAACTGGGACGAGATAACGAGAAGGGTGGCCACTCTAGCCCGGCAATGGGCCGAGAGGAAGCTTTCCCTGAAAGGTCGGGCGGAGGTGGCGAACACGTACATCGCGTCCGTCATCTACTACCGCCTGACCGTCGTTCCTTGTCCCGACCCTACCATCACCAAACTGGAGCGCATCCTCTTCCGCTTCTTGTGGAAAGGAAGCGTTCCGATGGTTAGGCGATCCGTTTGCTGCCAACACCCGTTAAAAGGAGGACTGGGCATGCCGTGGTTGATGATGCGCAGACACGCGCTGAGACTGCGACATCTCCGGCTCTACGTAGACAGCGGTGAACAGGTGTGGTCACCGTTTGTGCGGCGCGCTTTCCCGCAGCTCGTCTCCATGACCGAACTGCAGTCATGGATCAAGAAGAGGCCGAGGAAGGGCGGATGGCACCGCGAGTGTCGCGCTGCTCTTCGGCAACTCCAACAACCCGGGTCAACCTTGAGCGACTGCATCACAACTAACGCATTCTATAGTGGATTAGTGGAGGGAAGGTACGACGACGATCTCGGGGCGAACCTGGGCGTCGACGAGGAATACCTGACCCGCCTGTTTAAGACGACCTTCGGGCCGGGACCTATGGACAACTTCCAGAGATCCCTGGCCTGGCAGTGCTATCGAGAAGCACTACCCGTTCGGGATAAGCTCTACAGGCATGGCTCGAGAAACACGGGGCCGACCTGTCCGAGATGCCGGCAGAGCGACGAAACCGTTCTGCACGCACTCGTACAGTGTCCCACCATTTCCGAGCTGTGGGCTTACGTCGAACAACTGCTATCGCGTGTGGGACGAGTCGGTCTATCAGCCGAGTCTATCGTGAATATTGTCGCGCCTCCTTCCTTTAAACGGGAAGGAAGAGCTATTTTCATCGTACTTGTGGCTATGGCGAAAGAATGTGTATGGTGGACGCGTCTGAAAGGTCTAGAGACAAAGACTTTCCTCTCTGGGCAATCTCTCATCAACTTCTTCAAGTATCACCTGAAAAGGAAGTTGAGAGTAGAAAGGGAAGTCTTGTCTAGTGAATGCTTCAAAAAAAAGATGGGTGAATGTAGCAAGGATGGCACGTGTGAACGACGGAGCCATCTTGAGCATAACCCTATGAACAAGAAAAAAAATAAAACAAAAAGGCAAAAGAGAGTCACTTACTGTTATAGTTTCTTCAATGAGAATATTGACCAAGGTTACCGTGGTCTTTTCCGTGGGCTTTTCCTTCCACGGCTAAACCTAAACTGTCCTCCCCTCTTTTTACACGAGAACATTACTGTGTGATACACGATCCCTATTGATCGGCCTTTCCTTTTCTCTTTTTTTTTTTCGATCCCTTTTGATCGAACTGCTCCTTTTTCCCTTCCTACGATCCCTTTTGATCGACACCACCAATTTTTTTTTTTTTTTTTTCCTTCCTTCCCCCTCCCAAAAAGAAAAGCTCTACATTGTATTTGTCCCATCTTCGTTGAGCCCTGTGTGGCTAATAAAAGAAATGTATCTATCTATCTATCTATCTATCTATATATATATATATTTATCTATCTATCTATCTATCTTTCTATCTACACCCATCTCTCTGCCAGTGTCTCTGTCTGTATCTACGTTTATACCCTATCCCTCTCTCTCTCTCTCTCTCTCTCTCTCTCTCTCTCTCTCTCTCTCTCTCTCTCTCTCTCTCTCTCTCACCCTCATTGCATGCGCCACCTCAGCTACATAAGTTTTCTTGCAATTCTTTTTGTATCTATAACCTTCTGTCATACCGTCCGCCCGTCTCCCTTTTCTATTTGTCTTCCTGTCAATGTTATCCCGATCCATTTGTCTGCCAATAAATATTTGTCAGATTATTTCGTAGGCATCTAACTATCGATTGATTGATCTTTCTTTCCCTCCTCTGTTATTTCTAGCGTCTCTTGTCTCTCGCACCTGCTTTCTGTATGCGCAAGCGAATTTATATAATAATAATAATAATAATAATAATAATAATAATAATAGGGATATATATACATGTGTGTGTGGGGGGGGGGTGAAAGAGAGAGAGGGAGAGAAAGAAAGAGAGAGAGAGAGAAGTAGAGAGAGAGAGAGAGAGAGAGAGAGAGAGAAAGGAAGAGAAAGCGAGAGAGTGTAATATATATACATGCATTTAAAATTCGTTATCTTTAAGATAGCGTGTTTGCGGTGGTACGTGCATGCACGCACACACATCTGTATGTATGTATGTATGTATGTATGTATGTATGTATGTATGTATATGTGTGTGTGTGTGTGTGTGTGTGAGAGAGAGAGAGAGAGAGAGGGAGAGAGGGAGAGAAAGTGAGAAAAAGTATATATTCTATCCAGCTTTGTAATAACATCGCCACCACAATTAACGACGAAAATAATAATAATAATAATAATAATAATAATAATAATAATAATAATAATAATAATAATAATAATAGTAATAATAAATTGTTTCTAAATTTTGGCACAAGACCAGTAGTTTTGGCGGAATGGAGGCTAGTCAATTACATCGACTCCAGTGCTCAACTGGTACTTATATTATCAACTTTGAGAGGACCAAATCAAAGTCGACATTGTCGCAAATTGAACTCAGAACGCGAAGACAGACTAAATGCTGCCCGCTAAGTATTTTGCCCAACGTTCTAACAATTTAGCCAACAATAATAATCCCTTTCTACAATAGGCACAAGGCTTGAAATTTTGAGGGAGGGGGATAGTCGATTACATCGAAATCAGTGCTCAACTAGTACTCAACTGGTACTTATTTTATCAATCCCGAAAGGATGAAAGGCAAAGTCGACCTTGGCGGAATTTGAACTCAGAACGTAAGGACGGACGAGATGCCCCTAAGCATTTTACTTGGTCTGCTAACAGCCGATAACATCGACCTCAATACTTTATTTTATCGAACCTAAAAAGGATGAAAGACAAAGTTGAACTGAAAGAGATTCGAACTCAGATCCTAATAAGCTGGAAGATATGTCTTTGCGTATTTTATTTTTACATGCTAACGATGTGTCAGCCCACCTTAATAATCCTTTCTATTATGGGCACAAGGCCTGAAATTTGCGGGGAGGGATTAAGTCAATTACATCGACCCAGTACTCAACTGGTATTTGATTCATCGACCCTGAAAGGATAAAAGGCAAAGTCGACCTCGGCGGAATTTGAACTCAGAACGTAGCGTCGGGTGAAATGTCGCTAAGCATTTCACCCGGCGTGCTAATAATTGTATTCTAGTCTTGTCCTGTAACGACATTCACTCGGGAGGGGTTAAACCGGAGCCTATGTTGTGAGTTCATTGGAGTTTCAAGGGACGATCAGAGCTCGCGAAAACAGTTCCCGTCTGTATTCATAAGCTACTATACACGACCGGTGGCAGGTCGTCATCGTGTTACGCCTTTTCGTCGCAGGATGCCCCGCAGACGCGATCCAACGCCACCAGGAAGCCATCGGATTTCAAAACAAACGCCGCCTGGAATTCATCATTGCCCTCCAGTTAGCCAGGTTGCGACCCTAGCACAGCCGGTGTCAGACCTGTCCACTTTGGATGGCCGTACCAGGGACTCGAAGTCTCCGACGGCTTAGCTCTGGCACACACTCGTTTGACCTTCTCACTACGATGAGGCCAAGGGTTGAACTTTGAGGAAGGTTAAAAAATAATTTCTTCTAACATAGCTCGAAATTTTGCAGGAGGTTGCTAGTCGTCTAAATCAAAGTACTTGACAAGTACTTTGTTTTATCGATTCTGAAGGATGAAAAGCTAGGATGATTTCGGTGGTATTTGAATTTAGGATGTAAAATAGTCGGAACAAATACCGCAAGGCATTTTTCCTCTGTCATTTAACCATTATACCAACCCATTGCTATTGACAAACGACGCTGACCGCACAATTAATAGTTATAACATATATCATATTAGTAGTAGCAGTAGTGGGAATAGATGTGATAGGAGTAGAAGGTGTAATGGATGTTTTGCTGGTTACTATAGTAGTAGTAGTAGTAGTAGTAGTAGTAGCAGTAGTAAAAAAGAAGATAAGGACGACAGTGAAAAATAAAAAAAAGACGAAGAACACTACTACTACTACTACTACTACTATAGCGTCGTACAACAATTATTTGATCTCTTACTATGCCGGTTATGTCTATCATTTTATTATTGTTGGAGGACAAGTTTAGGAATCCCAGATTTATTTGTTTATTTATTTGTTTATTTATTTATCTGACCCCATTACTGAAGCTATTTGGGATCCGGGTAGATTTGATTCAGTAATATTTGTCAGTTTATGTAACTGCATAACATACCAGATGGCATAGCATGGAATTTCCTCCATCCAGTATAAATACACCAACTAGTTATCTGTCAAATCAGATCTTAATTTTCCGTTTATTGGATTTGGTTTTTCGAAAGTGATTGTGCTTCGCATTTCCTGGACTCTAAGATAAGAGTGAAACTTATACTGTTAATAGTCGACTAGAAGGAAGACTGGGAGAATTTACGAAAAAACAACAACAACAGACGAGGACAGGTGGTGTAAACAACAAAAGGATGTATTAGTTTAACGCTCGGGAATAGAGAAAGTCTTTAATGTTTCGAGCTACGCTCTTCTACAGAAAGAATACGGAGAAAACAAGGAGAAAAACACGGAGAAAAAAATTGAATGTTTTGGTCAGCGATCTATCATGGCGACTGCCGGACAGAAAGTTCACGCAGGAGAGCTAAGAATGGTAGCATGTACCATGTTTTTGCTAATTCTATGTAGTTGCGTGTAGATATAGATACCATTATGACGTCGGCGTTTGCAAGGGAAACATATAACAAAAGAATGCCAGGGGAACGGCATTCTGCACAGAAAGGACTGGGTGTTGTGATTAGTGTAGGGTTTTGGGTGGGGTGGAATGGGATGGACACATTGTGAGGTGATGCAAGGGCTAGAGACGGATGCCTCGGGCGTGCCCGATGGAGGAGGTACGAGGCCAGCGAATTTCGAAAGCGAGATATAAAATGTTGGAATACCACTGATACTCCGTGGGTTACGTCGATGAGGGTTCCAATTGATCCGATCAACAGAACAGTCTGCTCGTGAAATTAATGTGCAAGTGGTTCAGCACTCCACAGACACGTGTACCCTTAACGTAGTTCTCAGGGAGATTCAGCGAAACACAGAGTGTGAGAAGGCTGGCCCTTTGAAATACAGGTACTACTCATTTTTGCCAGCTGAGTGGACAGGAGGAACGTGAAATAAAGTAACTTGCTCAAGGACACAACGCGTCGCTGGGACTTGAACTCATGACCTCACGATCGTGAGCCGAATGCCCTAACCACTAAGCCACGCGCCTTCATAGATGTCGGGATAAGCAATCGCCAACAGCTGTTTCTGTCAGCTTTGGAACCGTAATTGGGAGTATGAGAGGGTTTGCTCGACTTGGGAATGGAACACAGTACCATTTTTTACAAAGAAGAGTATACATATTCTTTAGAGAGATATATAGAGAAAGAGGGAATGAAAGGAGAGAGAGAGATTGGTAAGGAATTTGCTCCCCAAACACATAGTTCCGGGTTCAACCCCACAGAGAGGTACCTTAGGCATGTGTCTTCTGCATTAACCTAGGATCGACCAAAGCAACTTTGTCAGTGGATTTTGTAGACGGAAACTGAAAGAAGTCCGTCGTGTGTGTGTGTGTGTGTGTGTGTGTGTGTGTGTGTGTTTGACAATCACTTGTGTGTTTGACGCCACTTGACAACCAACGGTGTAGGTGTGTTTACGTCTCCGTAACTTAGCAGTTCGGCAAAAGAGACCAACAGAATAAATGCTAGGCATAAGAGAAAAAAAAAGTACTGTAGTCGATTCACTCGACTAAAATTCTTCAAGGTGGTACCCCAGTATGGTCGCACTCTAATGAGTGAAACAAGGAGAAAGCAAAAGATAAGAGTTGGGGCTAACACTGGCGACGGTTGTTTAAAAATACTGGAAAGAACATTATCAATACTGGTGGCTCTGTTGATTTGAACAGACATGAAGTTGCTTTCTTATCAGTGTATTTAAGCCTCTTCGGTGAAGAGCCAGGAGAAGTTAAAGGAGATTTTAGCTGAGAAGGACGTGTGGCCTAGTGGTTAACGTTTTGGGCTCACGATCTCAAAAGATCGTGGGTTCGATTCCTTGATAGCGTTAAGCATTGCATCTTTCAATAAGGCATTTTATTTCATGGCTCAGTGGTTAGCGTGTCGGGCTCACAATCATGAGGTATTTAGTTCGATTCCCGTACCGCGCTGTGTGGGGTATTCTTGAGCATGACATTTTGTTTCACGTTGCTCCAGTTCACTCATCCGTAGAAATTAGTTGCAACGTCACTGGTGAATTGGTGAATTGGTGCATTATCACCCTGAAAGATTTCGTTTCCCTCCGGAAACAGTTCCGCAACCATAGGATGAACTTTATAATATAAAATGCTTAAAAAGTCTTTACTATTAATTCTGCCATGAAGGGAAAACATTGGGCCGGCGAATTTCCAAGATATAGCCCCCCCCCCCCACCAGATCATCACAGATCCTCCTCCATGTTTAACAGTTGGAAGAATGTAGTCTGGGTCAAATGCTTCTTTCGGCTGTCT
>NC_142932.1:83586970-83611970 GCF_046866305.1 Octopus bimaculoides
TAAAAAAAAAGTTAGCAATCAACAAAACAAAAGGAAATGAAAACGAGCTGAAAACTGGAAGAAATGGATAAAAAACACAAAAATAAACAAACAGAAGTGTTGTTGTTGTTGTTGTTGTTGTTGTTGTTGCTGCTGTTCTTGTAGGGACCTCACAAGACGTCGTTATTGATAGAAATATGCCATGAGGGAAAAACAAACAAACAAACCCCCCAAAAATCACAATTCTTGGTGACGTGACAGTGTTAATAATATACAACTACACACACAGAGACTCTCTCAAACACACACACACACACACACACACACACACACACACACACACACATACACACATATATACACTTATATATGTGTGTGTGTGTGTGTGAGTCTCTCTCGCTTTCTCTCTCTCTATACAAAAATATACACACACACATATATATACATACATACATATATATATATATATATATATATATATATATATATATATATATATATATATATATATATACATGTATATATATACATGTATACACACACACACTCACACACACACACACACACATATATTACTTTCTAAGTTGGACAAGAAAAAACTCAGGACAAATGTATAGAATAAAAAAAAAGACCAACAAAATATAAAAATCTTATCGAATGTAGGTTAGCATCCTGGTGTGTTATTTGAACCTGCATAATTATTGGGGCAGTATTGATGATACGGCTTGTTTTAGCATGTCTAAACTTCCTTCTTTCACTTTCAAACTGTCTGTCTGTCTGTCTCTCCTATTGCCTATCTAAGATGTACTCTTTCTTTTGCACTATATTTATATATAACGTGTTTCTCTAAGTATGTTGGCTTTATACGCATTTGTGTATGTGTATGCGTTCGTATCCACGTATATATTACATGCACACATACATACATATGTATGTACGTAAGCACGCATGTATATATGTATCTATGTAGCTATGTATGCATAAATGTATTTATGTCCGTATATGTAAGTGTTCGTATCTATGTATGCGTATTGTATGTATATCTATCTATCTATCTATCTATCTATCTATCTATCTATCTATCTATCTATCTACCTATCTACCTATCTATCTATCTGTCTATCTATATATCTGTCTATACATTTGTATGTACATATGTGCGGGCGTGTGTGTGTGTGTGTGTGTGTGTGTGTGTGTGTGTGTTATGTGTTTGTACAGAAATGTATAGCGGAAGTGTGGGCAAAGTCGCGCTGACAGGAAGAACCAAAGAAGAAAAACATCTTAACATAAAATAAAATAAAATAAAAACAAAACAAAAAGCAACAACCCCCCACCCCCAAAACAACCCCCTCCCCCTATTTCAGAAAGCACTACCGAAATGTGAGAGCCAAGGGCAATGAAGAAGATAGAGATACAGTAAGGGAGGCAAACAGAGACATATTAAATCTCCATCATCATCATCATCATCATCATCATCATTGCCATCTCTGCCACCACTGAAGCCCCTCCCACGACCACGCACACGACCATCAACACCATCTCCGCCATCGCCGCTGCTGCCGTCGTCGCCGTCACTGTCAGGATTACCGCTATTATTGCCGTACTGCGGAAGTAGTCGTGATGGACATCTATTTTGTGGAGACATTGAAATAGCTGTGTACGTACAAGCTTATGTATGTATGTATGTATGTATGTATGTATGTATGTATGCATGTATGTATGTATGTATGTATGTATGTATGTACGTACGCATGTATATATGCATGTACTTGTGTTTGTATACATGTATGTACTTACGTTTGTGTGTATGAATGTATTCATGCACTTATGTATGTATATATGCTTGTATGCATATTTGTATGCATGTTTGTATGTATGTATGTATGTATATATGCCTAAGTGTATGTGAGCGTGCATGTATGTGTGTGCTTGTTTGTTTGCTTGTGTGTATACGTATGTGTACATATATAGGTATGCATGCATGTATAAATGTACGTAGTGTACGCAGAGAACGCATGTGTGTATGCATGTATTTGTGTATATATATATGTATATGTATAAATATATATATGTACATATATATATATGCATGCATATATATATATATATATATATATATATATGCATGCACGCACGCACGCACGCACACACAGACACAGACACATATGTGTATGTATGCATATTTGTATGTTTGTGTATGTGTTATCTTTCTATTTCAATCATTTGAACTCTTCTAATAAAGAAAACTACTGTTTTTATCCGGAACTACAGTTTTTATCCGGACAAGATTCTCATTTCTTACTTTCTGAAACAATTATGCTGGAGTTTTAACATTTGATGGAAATTTTGATGGTAATATTCCACCAATATTATTTGGCTTGTTGTCTTCAACAATACAAATACTTCCTATATTAATCCACCTGTCAATTCTTTCCTGTGGTTGGCACTTCACGAGGTGGTATCAAAAAGTTCCCGGTCTAGTTCTGTAGCGCGCCAACAGATTCCAGCACACGGTTGCGTGCGAAGTGAGAGATGGCAGTGACTCTCATGAGGCAGTGTGCTGAGTGACATCTTTTTGATACCACTTTGTATCCTACCACATTGAAGGGTAACATCTTGATAACATCTTTGGTCAGGTGCCGATCACATTATATATCTTTCACAGAAATCAGGTTTTATCAATATTTAGGGTTACATAACTTGGCGAGCTGGCAGAATCGTTACTACGCCGGGCAAAATGCTTAGCGGCGTTTCGTCCGTCTTTACGATCTGAGGTCAAATTCCGCCAAAGTTGACTTCATCTTTCTTCCCTTTCGGGGTCAATAAAATAAGTACCAGTTGAGCACAGAGGTCGATGTAATTGATTTGCCCTTTCCTCCGAACTTGCTGGCCTTGTGCCAAAATTTGAAAACATTATTATTATTATTATTATTATTATTATTATTATTATTATCATTATTATTATTACTACTAAGGCGGTGTGCTGGTAGAACCATTAGCATGCCAGACAAAATACTTAGCGGCATTTCGTCCGTCTTTACGTTCTTGAGTTCAAATTCCACTAAGGTTGACTTTGCCTTTCATCCTTTCGGGGTCGATAAAATAAATACCAGTTGAGCACTGGGTCGATGTGATCGACTTACGACTTCCCCCGAACTTGCTGGCCTTGGGCCAAAATTTGAAACCAATGTTTAGGGTTACATTATAGGAAGTTTAACCCTTTAACCCCGAAATAGAATGTTATGGTGATTGCAGTAATGGTGTTAAATATTTACCAACAAATAAACTTGGTATTTTTTGCATGTTACGTCGCCTCAATAAACTTGACATGTCTCAATAGTAAATGACTTCAAACATAACATTCATCAACAAAAGATAGATTGGTATATAATAATTCCTTTTAGTAGTTGAAAGTAATGAAATTTTGAGTGTCTACATCTGACTTCCGTACTGTTACTTTTATTCATTAGGCATTTTGCAGCTACCTTCTGGAGCATTACGTATTTTCTCGCTACCCGCTGCTTCTAGGTATCAAAAACAGAACATTCGATATGTGATATGCAGAGGGTTTCTCTTCTCTGTCCTAATTGAAGTACGCTAGACCAATCATTCTGGAGTATCATAAGAGTACCTGTTGAGGAGTTCATCCCCAAGATGTCTGCACCTTTAATTTAGAGTTTTTGGTCGATGTATTTAGCATTGCTGCTATGTTGTTGTTTAGCAGCTCATATCTGAATGTACGTATGTATGAATGCATGTATACATGTATCATTTTTCTTTGAGTTTGATTTAGGTTCTTCTTAAAAGAGTTTGAGCCGGTCGCTAACAGAGCGACAGTGGTTGAGTTGGTGTGTTGGTTGAACTGTCGATGCACACATCCAAGTGTGTGCATCTTTCACATAAAAATTTCAGATGGAGAATCTTTGGAATATCTTACAGATCTTCACTGTGCCACTCACTAATAGATTGGATTTGGAAAATACGCGTCAGTTTCTTTTGCTCTTTCTCCATGAAACCAAACATTTCTAGTTTTTTGCGCAAATTTATTGATACATAACCCAAAGAACTTATAGTAAGGTACAAGAGCTGTAACTTCCGCATGCTTTCATCATAAATGTTTTCTTTTCCTTGGACTTGTATGTATGCATGTACGTACGCCGGGGCGTAGAAATACTGGGTTAGTGTTCAAGGGAAGTTGCAGCAAGTCCACTGGGAATGAGGGACTCTTGATCTTTGTCAAGGCATTCTTCTAGGACAGCGGTCGGGGAGCTTTTTTTAACAAGTTACTCCAAAATATAGTTATTCACTCCGACGTTACCCCCTTGCTTTGAAAAGAAGAAAATCATAGATTCTTTGAATTCAAACGTTTTATTGAATTTATTTATATGGAGAATATAATTATAAATATAAAAAGTATAAAACAAATGCGATAAAATAAATTAATATCCTCATTATGAAACAAAAGGATTTTTCTGTAAACTCTTTCACTTCAGGTTTTGGAAAAAATGATGTTTCCTTTTAGTTCCAATTACATCAGAATTGGGGCATCTATGCCAGAGCAATTTGGATACAGTTTTCGAGGGCCAATCAATTTTGCTAAAGGATTGAATTGAATAACTACTTAAATATACTTAAACAAAGCAAAAACACGTGTGTCAAAAAATAAGGTTAAGGCGGGTAATAGACAACTGACAAATAATATGTTTAGTCACTTGACAACACCTTAGCAACCAAATTATTTGTAGTTCAAAATGGCGTGCCGTCTCCTAAACACATCCGTTACATTGGACATATGCAGTGTTGTCAGAAGAAGACTTTCTGACGTAACAAGGAACACGTTTTTTAAATATGATGTTACGTATGCCTAACGAGTACTCATTACTCTCAAGATTTTCATTTTAACTCCACTTAAGTTAATTTACCCCGGTTCGCCGACCCTTCTTCTAAGAGAAGGCTAACTCGTACATAAAACCTGCTGCTCAACTGAACTTTGTTTGCCTCTGGGCTTCTTAATATTGCTAGTGAGTGTCTTTGTGGTGTTGTGCTAGCCGTACTCTGTTTAAAACACTTGCACGGGCATTACTAACATTTGTCGACGATAGTCAAGCTCGTCTAATGAGTAGACAGCCATCATGTATGTATGTATGTATGTATGTATGTATGTATGTATGTATGTATGTATGTGTGTGTGTGTGTATGTATGTATGTATGTATGTATGTATGTATGTAGGGCCGTCTTAGCAGCATTATGGGCCCCCGGGTTAATCAATACACTGAGCCCTATAGTATCAATTTGTTGACATCAAGCCACAACATACAAAGATCAGAATTGGGCCCCTAGACTCACTAGGCCCCTGGGCAACTGCTTAGAGTGTCTATGCCTTAAGACAGCACTGTATGTATATGTGTATATGCATGCATGTATGTCAGTGTATGTGCGTGTGTGTATGTACGTATATATGTGTTCTGTGTTACGTATCTCTGTAAATACATACATATAAGCATGCTTGTATCATTCGAGCTTTCTGTTTCTTATGCATGTGTATATGTATATCTGTGTGTGTATAAATGTGTGTGTGTGTGTGTGTGTGCATATGTATGTATGTATAAATGAATGTGGGTGTACATGTAGATTAGTGAAGATAAGTGCATAACTTAGGTCTCGTAAGATTTTTACGCGAAACTCGTGGTCCTCGAATAACTAATGTAGCTTCACTGAGAGATAGATAGAGAGCGAGAGAGGTGGGGAGAGAAAGAAAGAGAAGGATATATATAATATATATTTATACATACATGCATACATACATACATACATACATACATACATACATACATATATGAATATATAAATACACGCACACACACACACGTATGCATGCATAAAAGCATGAATAAAAGCATGCATACATCTAGTATTTATACAAATACAACTTTTTTTTTGGTGTATATTTACTAACCTGTATTTCATGTCTAAGCATGCTTGCATGTGAGTATGTGTGTGAGTGTGTATGTGTACGTCTGTACGTGTGCACACAGGCATGTCACTGTGTGTGTGTGTGTTTGCCTCTGTCGAGGTCGCTCGTTGGTTTGCTGTTCCGATAAACAAAGCAAAATGTGACTCCCAATGACCAACCAGGATCAATCCTTGCTTTGCAGACATGCTTAGAAATGTTTATATAATTACAACAGAGCTGCCACTTCATAATCCCTTGTAAACATTGACATAGCTTCCATCTTCTTTTCTTTCTATTTCTATTTCTATTTTTTTTCTTAAACTTATTTTGCTTATTTTACCCGACCGTATTTTTTATTTCATTTTATTATTATTGTTTTTTAAAGGGTAGGGAAGCCGGTAAAAGAAGCCCCTAACCCTACCCAACATCTGACCTGATAACCATTCTCTCGCTTATCTATCGTGCGTCTCCACGTTTCAGCATCTTTGCATCTCTGCATCTCTGCATCTCCACATATTTCCATTCCAACTAGGCAGCCAGCCAAGACAACTTCACGTACATACATGTCTCTTTCACTGTGTATACGCCTGCTGGTATTATCGTTGTTAGTGTTTTATGCATACATACATACATACATACATACACACACACACACACACACACACACACACACACACACACACACACACACACACACACACATATATATATATATATATATATATATATATATATATGCTCAGTTTGTTTTTGGCATTTCTTTTTCTTCTCCATTTTCATGTGTTTGTTCAACTCTCCGCTAAATTTACCCTCTGACATTTAGAGGTCAATTTCGTGGCGAAATGCTCAACATATTCTCGAAGGACCCAGATCTTTTACTCATATATTTATTCTTCTTTTTTTATCTATCCTGCTTCTTCGCCCCCGACCTACTTCATATATTTACCTTTCTCATCATCATCATCATCATCATCATCATTATCATCAACACCACAATCACTATCACCACCACTACAAACACCATGACCAGTACCCCCACCCCGCCCCCACCACCACCACCACTTCCACTGCCGCCACCACCACCATTAATACTGCCGCCACCGCCGCCAGTACCGCTGCCGCTACCGCCGCCATCAGCACCACCACGGCTACCTTGACGATCATCATCATCATCATCATCATCACTACAACCACCGCCGCTGGCACTGACGCTGATGACCACCACCACCACCACCACCACCACCACCATATTCATTAAATTATTATTATTATTATTATCATTATTATTATTATTATTATTATTATTATTATTATTATTATTATTATTAACATTATTATTATTATTATTATTATTATCATTATTATCATTATTATTATTATTATTATTATTATTATTATTATTATTATTATCATTATTATTATTATTATTATTATTATTATTATTATTATTATTATTATTATTATTATCCTTATTATCAATGCAGTGGGTGACAGAGTTAGTAAGTGAGCCTGATAAAAATACTTTCATGCACTTCTTATTGTTGCTGCTGTTGTTTTAGCAGATGCTGGTTGACTAATACTACCATGTGTATATAAGCATGCATCTATGCATGCATACATTACATTATCTCCTCACTATACATGTGTGTGCGTGTGCGTGTGTCTGTATGTGTGTGTGTATGCGCGTGCGTGTGTGTATGTATGCACTAGTGTGTAATCATGTATAGATATGTATCCATCTGAGTACGTGTGTGTCTGTGAAAGATGTGTGTAGATATGTCCACCGAAACTTCGAAGTCACTGTCATTAAAATTACTTAAAATATCTGACTATATCACTATGAATACTTGCTGTTTCAATCAGACGACACTATTGCTCTTATAATATTCATGTTTGTTGCATCCATCAGACAAATAATCTTGAGATCTATGCCCGTGGAATGTTAAATGGACAAATTCCCAGACTAATATGAAACGTCATTTCCTAAAGTTAAAATGGGTTTGTGTAGGGCCAACAACCCGATTTAAAAAGATGAAAAGTTACGGAAGCACCGATGACAATTCAAAACCAACGAAACAAGGGAGAGAAAGGCTTTTCCCTAGGGAAAATATATGACTAGATGCAACAAACTCCGAAAGGAAGCCTGCAAAGATATAGAGAAAAAGTTGATAAAGCAGCGATCAAACTAGAGAGCAGCAGAAAAGAAATCCAGAGCTGAGAACAGCGGTGAAAAGTCGCCGATGGCTGTTACATCATATGAAGAGAAAGGTTTATATTAAATCTATATACTTGCTCTTTCCGTCAAACACAATTGTGTGTATCGTCTTCACGTTTGATGCCGCCATCGAACAATATTTTGTGCGGCCTCTATATAATCACTGCCGCCATCAAACAGTATTGTGTCTATAGCATTCATCTACAACAAACAATATTACGTGTAGCCTTCCATCAAACAATATTGTGTCTATCATCTTCATGTTTGACGCTTCCATCAGACAATATCATATGTGGCCACTATATGCAAGTACTTACTGTTTCCATCAAACAATATTGTATCCATCATCTTCGTGTTTGATGCTTTCATCAAACAATATCACATGCAGCCGCTACATTAAACAATATTGTATTCATCGTCTTCATGTTTGACGCTTCCATAAGACAATACCAAATGCAGCTGCTATATACTTGCTGGGGGACAAAACCTTGAAGGATTTTGTAGTCGAACAAAGCGATTCCAGGACATATTTTTTAAAGCCTAATACTTATTCTATCGATCTCTTTACCGAACCTCTACGTTACGGGGGACATAATGACACCAACATCGTTGGTGAGAGACAAGTACAAACACAAAGACACACACACACACACACACACACACACACACACACACACACACACACACATATATATATATATATATATATATATATATATATATATATATATATATATATAGTCGTTTTAACTACTTCTAGAGTGCGAAAACTGCCTTCCAGTTTCCGTCTACCAACTCTTCTCACAAAACTTTGATCGGCACGAGGCTATAGAAGAAAACACTTGCCCAAGGTGCCACGCAGTGAAACTGAACCTGGAACCGTGTGGTTGAGAAGCAAGCTTCTTACCACACAACCAGACAATCATAATAGCATTTTGTTTCCATAGTCTTTAATGACTATATCAGATTGGTCAGCCCAAATCTCTCAGCCCTTGTTTAGTGTCACGTCCTATTGTACCGTAATGACACTTAATGTTTCCTTTGTAGCTGTCATACGCATGCGTTGTTACAATTTCTCTCTTCTCTGGTCACCACATGACAATGGCTGCATGACTGGGTCTATATACTAACTCTGTTTTGGCTTGAACACGGCACCACCCTGTGAGTACGTGCTTGAACGTTTCCTCAAAAAATATTTCTAAAACTCATACTAAATCCCTGGCGCACGCACGCACACACCCATGCACATACACACACACACACACACACACACACGCACGCACGTACGCACACAAACCCACATACACATACAATTTTGCAAGGAAATAGATGCATAAACAACACAATTCCTCGTCATATATACATGCAAAGAAGGATGTCAAAGGTCACATATTCTCTCTCTCTCTCTCTCTCTCTCTCTCTCTCTCTCGCCCCCTCTCTCTCTCCCTTTCTTACTCTGTTCTTTCTCTCTCTTTCTGGTATACAGACAGATCCAGTCGCATAAACACATACAGAATACTTCTGAAAACTAATGTAATACAATACACAACTATCACGTAAAGAAAACACAGAAGGTTGTAAAACACACACACACACACACACACACACACACACACACACGCACACACACACATACACACACACGCACACGCACATGCACACACACACACGCACACACACACACACACACACACCGAGAAAACATTTCGAAAGTGTAAGACTTCATATAACATATTTATCTTTCTCTAACCCTCCTCCTCCCTCTGTCTGTTTGTCTATCTCTCTCACTTTCTCACACGCACACACTAAAACAAACATCTAAACACATACACACTAAAACAAACACCTTACCACACACACACACACACACACACACACACACACACACTCACACACACATTATAAAAAAGAATGGAGAATTATGCATCTTCCAAACTTGTTTATCAGTGTTATTCTCATGAAATTCACGTTAGATTCTAGTCCGACTCGTGTTTCTTACATACATACATACATACATACATACATACATACATACATTTATGTGTGTGCGTGTGTTTGTGACTTTGTGTTTGTGTTTATCCTCCACTACCGCTTGACAACCTGTGTTAGTGTGTTTACGTTCCCGTAATGTAGCGGTTCGGCAAAAAGTAATCAGTAAAATAAGAACCAAACTTTCAAAAAAGAAGAGAAATAAACAAAACAAAATAACAAAACCAAGCTACTATGATCCATTTGACTAAATCTTTCAAACCGGTGCTCCAGTATGGTCGCAGTCCAATGAGTGAAATGAGTAAATGGTAAAAGACACATACATTATAGACATTGGTTGTTGGTTAAGAATTTCACTTCGAAACCACATGACTGAAGTTTTGGTCCCGCTCCGTGGCGCTTAAGGAGAGTATTTAACTTCTAGAGATTCGGATCGACCCATGCCGTATGAATTGAAAGCCCGTCGTATATGCTATGCACTGGCCTGCTCTCCTGTACCAAGTTTTGTTCACATGGCATTGATTACAAGGAGCTTTAAGGGTGTCGCGAAAGGCCTGGCTGGGAGCCCAACCTTCCGAGTTCTTTTATAGGCGCAGGAGTGGCTGTGTGGTAAGTTATAGGCGCAGGAGTGGCTGTGTGGTAAGTAGCTTGCTTACCAACCACATAGTTCCGGGTTCAGTCCCACAGCGTGGCACCTTGGCCAAGTGCCTTCTATTATAGTCTCGGGTCGACCAAAGCTTTGTGAGTGGATTTGGTAGATGGAAACTGAAAGAAGCCCGTCGTATATATGTATATGTATATATATATGTGTGTGTGTGTGTTTGTCCCCCCAACATCGCTTGACAACCAATGCTGGTGTGTTTACGTCCCCGTAACTTAACGATTCGGCAAAAGAAACCGATAGAATAAGTACTAGGCTTACAAAGAGTAAGTCCTGGGGTCGATTTGCTCGACTAAAGGCGGTGCTCCAGCATGGCCGCAGTCAAATGACTGAAACAAGTAAAAGAGTAAAGGAGGGCTTAAAAAAGATTTAAGGACCGCTGCAATATGTGTGTGAATCTGTGAAGGGGTATATGTTGAATAAAATCATAATTAACTGATCTTCCTGTGTTTACTCAAAACCAGGAACTTTTCAGCACACACACACACACATAGACACACACATACCACACATATACACACACATGCGCGCGTGCACACACACGCACGCACGTACGCACTCACCACACACACACACACAAGAGAAGGTGCTGAAAAGTTCCTCACTTCAAAAGTTTTCCAAAATGCCTTGTTGGAAGCTAAAGTTCTTTTACAGGACTTAAAAAACCCCAAAAAAACTGAGGGGCCGCGGCAATAAGTGTGTGAATCTGAGAGGAGAATATATTGAATAAAATCATAATTAACTGAGCTTCTTGTATTTTCTTTTACCCAAAGCTAGAAACTTTTCAGTGCCTTCTCGTATAGTAGCAGACACTTGGCCAAAGTCCCACAGAGTAAGGCCAAAGTCCCACAGAGTAAGACCGATCTCGGATCCATACACTTACGAAAGGAACTTCGTAAACCTCTTAATCAAACCTTCGCTTTTCCCTCCTCCCCTTAATTTAAACTTCACAAGGGTCAGCTCTCCTTCTGTCCGAAGGTCGATAGTTTAAGGATAAGTAAAGCTGTGGGTCGCAATAATTGACTGTACACCACTCCCTTAAGTATGGAGATCAGTTTATGTGACTTCACTCCCTTTAAGTAGAGGGGTCAGTTTGAACGAATTCGTTCTACTCTTAAATATGTGGCATTGTTATAAAGGTTAGAAACCATTGTTCTTATTGTAGTTATACCGTCGTTGTCGCCGTTGTTATATTGTCTGCTTCACGCAATATAATTCAAATAAGCGCAAACACAAACGCTTACTCATACAAATATACAAAACGCAACCACGCACACTTATACACACTGTAATGTACAGACACACAAACAGACGGATTTTGACATGTAGTGACCAGTGAGTCTATAATTACAGGGGTCAGTTTTCATTCTGGCGACGTCACCATAGCAACCAAAAGCTACCACAATAGCAATTTCTTTTCAGTCCTGACAATTTAGCTACTAATAAAATAGTTACTACATTATTATTAGCCCTTCTCCACGAACTTACTGGCTTTGTGCCAAAATTTGAAACCATTATTATTATCATCATTGTTGTTGTTGTTGTTGTTAAGGCGGCATGCTGGCAGAACCGCCAGCATGCGGGGCAAAATGATTTCGTTCGTCTTTATGCTCTGAGTTCAAATTCTACCGATGCTAACTCTGGCTTTCATCCTTTCGGGGTCGATGAATAAGTACCAGTTACTCACTGGGGTCGATGTAATTGACTGGTCCCCCTCCCCATAAATTCCAGGCCCTGTGCCTATAATAGAAAGGATTGTTATTATTATTATTATTATTATTATTATTATTATTATTATTATTATTATTATTATTATTATTATTATTATTATTACATACAACCGATGTCTCTCGTTCATATAACTATTAAATATGGAAAAAAAATGCAGTCATTAAAAAAAAATGTGATTTATAATGGGAACCAATGATTATACCCGCTCTGCCCCTACCCTCACCTACCCACATGACTCCTACGCTTCAGTCCCACACTAGTTAACAATCAAAATAGCCATACCATTCCTTCCCTCCCTGCCCCTCTCTCTCTCTCTCTCTCGCTCTCACTCTGTCTTTCTCTGTGTGTCTCTCTCTCTGTCTCTCTCTGTCTATCTGTCTCTCTTTTCTCGAAGACTAAGGGCAAGCGCACAGAACGCAGTCGAAGCGTTCAAATTCTTTTAGAAATCCTTCTAGCCCTTTAGTGTCCAAATTATTCTGTCAGAAGTAATACTTAATTTATTCACATTGTTTCGAATTAATTATGTATTACCTTTGTTAGCTTTGAAATTTTCATGAGGTATTTGTTAATTTTTAGAATTATAGAATAGGGATGGCGTGAGAGTTTGAACATAATGCAGGTAGAATATTTGGGCTGAATATGGCCAGTTTAAATACTAAAAGATTAAAAACTTTAGTTGGCTACAGGTTGTAGATGACAAATTGAAACAACTGACCAATGGTTCGACGACCAGTAATTATAGTTGGCTAGCGGTTACGGCTAACTAATTACCATAGTCGACAGCAGCAAATTTTGGCTCAAACTCAGTAATTTTGCGGGAGGGATAAGTCGATTAGATCAGCCCCAGTGCTCAGCTAGTACTTATTTTATCGACCCACAAAAGATAAAAGGTAAAGTCGACCTCAACATAAAGGAATACGAAACACTGCAAAGCATGTTTACCTGGCGTGCCAACGATTCTGCTAGTTCGCCAACTTTTTCGACAATAGTAATAATCTTTTCTGCTAAAGGCACAAGGCCTGAAATTTTGGGGGACGGGGCTAGTCGATCAGATCGACTCCAGTACGTAACAGATATTTAATTTATCGACCCCGAAAGGATGAAAGACAAAGTCGACCTCGGCAGAATTTGAACTCAAAACGTAGCGGCAGACGAAATTCCGCTAAGCATTTCGCCCGGCGTACTAACGATTCTTATTTCTTTATTGCCCACAAGGGGCTAAACATAGAGGGGACAAACAAGAACAGACAAAGGGATTAAGTTGATTACATCGACCCCAGTGCGTAACTGGTACTTAATTTATCGACCCCGAAAGGGATGAAAGGCAAAGTCGACCTCGGCGGAATTTGAACTCAGAACGTAACGGTAGACGAAATACCGCTAAGCATTTCGCCCGGCGTGCCAACGATTCTGCCGACTCGCTGCCTTCGGCAATGGTAATAACAACGAAAACATTGTCACCATCACCATCACTGTCATCATCAAGAACAACAACAACGTCAAGAAGAGAAAAGTAGACAAAGAAAATAAAGAAGAGAACGGTGAAAAGAAATAAGAGAGAAGAAAAGAAGAGAAGGAAGAGGGGACGGAGGAGAAAAGATGAAGGGAAATATGTAGAAAAGAAGAAAATGAAGGAAAAGGTGGAGGTGGAAGAAAAGAAGGGGGAGGAATACGTAGGAGGAGGAGGAGGAAGTAGAAAAGAACGAAGAGGAGAGGAAGGAGGGTAGGAGGAGGAGGAAAATAAGAGGAGTGTGTAGAAGGACGAAGAAGAAGAAATAGAAGGAGGAGGAGGAGGAGAAGAAGAAGAAGAAGAAGAAGAAGAAGAAGAAGAAGAAGAAGAAGAAGAAGAAATTTGGATAAATGAGAAGACTCGTAACAGAAGACAAAAGCAGATGGTAGGTGGGGAGGGAAGAAAATGAAAGAAGTGATTAATGGGAATAAGAAGAAAGATGGAGAAAGTAAGAGTGAGGGAGGTGGGGGTGAAGGATGGGAGAGGAGAAGAAGATAAGGAGAAAGACAAGAAGATAAGGAGAAAGAGAAAAAGGCAGAAGACGAAGGAGAGGTAAGAATAAAGAAGGAAAGAGAAAAAGAGAAAAAGGTAGATTGAATAATAGAAGAAAATGAGAAAGAGAATGGAGACTGGAGAATAAGTAGATGAAGAAAAGGAAGAAGAAGTGAAAAGCTGTAGAAGATGAAAACGAAGAAAGAAGTAAGAATGAAGTTGGAAAGAGAAAAAGGTGGCGAGCTGGCAGAAACGTTAGCGTGTATTTCGTCTGCCGTTACGTTCTGAGTTCAAATGCCGCCGAGGTTGACTTTGCCTTTCATCCTTTCGGGGTCGATAAATTAAGTACCAGTTACGCACTGGGGATCGATGTAATCGACTGAATCCCTTTGTCTGTCCTTGTTTGTCCCCTCTGTGTTTAGCCCCTTGTGGGCAATAAAGCAATAAGGAAAGAGAAAATGGAAGAAAACGCGAAAGTAAAAGAAAAGTGGACATGAAGTATAATGAAGAAAAGGAAGAATAAAAAAAATCAACAACAACAGTAGCAACAAGGAGATAGAATAAAAGGTCAACTGTAGTAATAACAAGAACTACGTAAAAATCAGTCGACAAAAAAATGTACGTGCGTGCGTGCGTGCGTGCGTGTTTGTGTGTACGCGTTTTGTCGTTGTTTCAGTGACTGAGAAATTTAGTTTGGCTATGTCAACATGTGTGGTCTGTTGAATAAATATTGGTCTCATCTGTAAACAGTGTCAGACGTTGTTAGTGACAGACGAAATGTTTGCTTTTGGACTGATGCTGAAAAGGCACTTTCGTTAGTGACCGGCAAAGTTGGTTAGTAACTAATACAAGCTTTAATCACACTGATGACCGTTTTTATTGAATAAGTCATCTGAGGTTTACTAAGAGACACGCGGAAGAATGATACCAAATTTGTAAAGTACTTTTATAGACCGTTATGCGATAGCCGCACAAAATGGCTGATAGCAATTATTGTATTTATAATCGTTATTTATTTTATTGGTTTGAATTGGATTTATAGCAATTACTCTCATTCTCTTTATATATAAGCGTGTATGTGTGTGTATGTAGAGGAGAGAGAGAGAGAGAGAGAGAGAGAGAGAGAGAGAGAGAGAGAGAGATAGAGAGAGAGAGAGAGAGAGAGAGAGAGAGAGAGAGAGAGAGAGAGAGAGAGAGAGAGAAAACTGTTTGGGTTAGAAATACAAAATATATATACACATATACATGTAAATAGAGAAAGCAAGGCCTGAACATTTTCAGACGATGAATATTCATGCGCGCGTGTGTGTGTGTGTGTATATATATACAAATTTATAAATAAATATACTAGACTAGATTTATCTATACATTAAAATTGATTGAAATTGATGGGTGGGCTATGTGGCTGCGTACGGAGCCGTGTAAGCATTGGTGTCGTGTTCAGTTCCCAGTAGTTCAGCTCATCTTTTTTTAGTCAATTGTTTAGGTTTAGTCGCTTTAAATGGAGTATATATTATCATATAAATAATATATAATGATAACAGTGCTCTAGAGTAAAGATTATTTTGCCAACATAATGTGGCAGTCCTGGTTAGGACGATTATTACTGTTATTTAGCCCCAGGAAACATAGACTCCAGCTGGCTATACGACACACTATCTGCTTCTTTATATTTTCGAACAAGGGAGTTTAGAGTCCCCATCCAGCTCAAAGAAATAGCTTCGTGCCAATGCTTTCTGGGCTATTTCTCTTCTTCAGCACAGAATAACTGCTTGGCTAGAGATGACGCCACTAAACTCTTGTTCGAAATATATACTTTTCAAAGTGACACACAATCACTGATTATGTTGACAAATAATCTTTACTCTATATAACTATAGTTATTCTGAGAAGAAAAAAAAGTCCTCTGTGAGGTCGCTCTTCTCCGTAATTTACAGCCTTCGGGATTGCTTACAAATTTATATATATATATATATATATATATATATATATATATATATGTATGTATGTATATTAACAGAACAAACTTCACCTCCGCGGACTTAATCCTCGGTAAAGATTTCGGAATTTAAGTTCAGATCATCTATCTAAGCGCTACTAAGCTAAGCGGTTTCTATTTTGAGCATCTCTTGATCTCATCTATTCGCTCTCTCTTTCACACACACACTCTCCCTTTCTCTCTCTCTCTCTCTCTCTCTATATATATATATATATATATATATATATATATATATATATATAATATGTGTGTTTATGTATATATGTGTATGTAGGTATGGCGGAAGTTAACTCGTAACTGCAGAATTAAATTTTATGGTTATTTTAATAATCCTTTCTACTCTAGGCACAAGGCCTGAAGTTTGCGGGAGGGGGATAGCTGATTACATCGACTGCAGTGCGTAACTGGTAACTTATTTAATCGATGAAAGGCAAAGTTGACCTCGGCGGAATTTGAACTCAGAACGTAAAGACGAACGAAATGACACTAATCATTTGTCCGGTGTGCTAACGATTCTGCCAGCACGCCGCCTTTATTTCAATAACGATGTTAAATGTCGACCAAGAAATAGAATTGGTATTTTCTGCAAGACACGTTGCCGCAGAAAATTTGACAGACCTTTTATCTTTTATTTGTTTTACTTGTTTCAGTCATTAGACTGCGGCTATGCTGGAGCACCGTCTTGAAAAACTAATCCGCCCCTGTACTTATTTTCTTTTTTTAAGCCTGGTACTTATTCTATAAGTATTTTCCGCCCAACCGCTAAGTCACAGGGACGTAAACACACCAACAGACCGGTTGTCAAACGCTGGTCACACACACGCACGCACACACGCGCGCACACATTTATATTCTCTATCTGAATTAAATGTCTTTTTCGAGTGATGCTAAATGTTTTGCTTTTGCATTTTTTACTTTAATCTACTACGGGCTTCTTTTAGTTTCCGTTTAGACACATACACACATATGTGTACATATGTATATATGTGCATGTGTGTGTATAATGTATACATATGTTTGCGTGTATGCCTATCGTATACTGAGTTTCCATCTCACAAGGTTTTGGTTGGCTTGAGGCTACACACAGTGGGACTGAATCCGGAGTCATGCAGCTGGGGAGCAAACTTCTTGCCACACAGCCACTCCTGCACCTATATCCCCCCCCCCAAAAAAAAGATAATTCCAAACTTAACATTCCTCAACAAAAGATAGATTAGTATATAAAACTGTTTTTCGTAGCTAAGGGTAATGAAATTTTGAGTGGCTGTATCTGATTTCCGCTGTGAAAAAAAAAAGGGTTAAGACCCAACAATCCAATAGCTTTCCCTTTTAATATCCAACAACCAGTGGCTTTCCGCATTAAGACCCCCAACAGTCAGTATTTTTCATTTAAATCCCAGTAGGCAGTGTCTTCCTATTCCAAAAACCCAGCAGCCAATATCTTCCTATTCCATATCCAACAGCTTGTGTCGTCTTCCAAATTCCAGACTCACTCAGTTGTCTGTCCTAGAGCAGCAACGATATTTCAAGCTTGTCACTGCAGCGCCGCCGCCGCCGCCGCCGCCACCACCACTGTCACCTCTACCGCCACCGCTGTCGCACGCACCCATCCACTGTTTCTACAGTTAGATTTATGTCCATTGTTGTAAATATGTATCTTATGTGTGGTATGCATGGTATGTTGCATAGTGTAGTGTAGTGTACAGTAGTGTCTCAACGTGTCATGTGTGTGTGTATATTGCTGTGTGTGTGTGTGTGTGTGTGTGTGTGTGTGTGTATGTATGAATGTGTTGGTTTATATATGTGTACTTATATGTATGTGAGTGTGTTTAAATGTATATTCGTGTGCATGTATGTGTGTAGATTTGTGCGTTTGTGTGTATGCGTGTTAGTGGAAGAATTTAATCTCATTTTGAATATGAAACTGAGAAAAAAATCATCGTCGTCGTCATTCTCATCATCATCATCATCATCATCATCATCATTATTGTTGTTGTTATGGAAACCTGCTAAAAAAATTTCAAACAAAACCCACGAGTAGTTGAAACTGCGATGTTGATTTGTTGAAATTTCTGCATAAATATTGCAATAATAACGAAAACAATAATAACAATAATAAAATAACAATAACAATAATAATATCAATAATAACAATAATGACATAAATAATAAACCCAATAATTTCAAAGAAAACAACAACAACAACAACAATAAAGATGGCGCGTACCACGTGGTTGCCTAACTTTGACTGATGAGTAAAATAAAAGAGACACAGTGTCGTCGATTTAATCTCTTTCAGTCCTTGATTGGTGCATATTTTATCATCTTCAGCGAGATTTGAACTCACAGCCTAAAGAACTGTAACTGAGGAGCAATGGGGTGGCAGAATCGCTAGAATGTCGACACAAATACCTTGCGGTGTTTGTACCGGCTGTTTACGTTATAAGTTCAAATCCAGTTGAGGTCGACGATACTCTTTCATTTTCTTCAGGGTGGAAAAAGACACACCCCACAAAAGAAGACAAAAGAGAAAATACTAGGGCCGATGTAATCGATTGTCTCCTTTCCCGGCCTTGTATTTATTGTTATTGGTGGGTTAGTGGAATCGTCATAGCGTCCACTTAAATGCCTTGTGGTATTTAGACTGACACTTTAAATTTTGAGTTCAAATTGTATTATGGTCAAATTTACCTCTCATTTTACTAGAGTCGATAAAATAATGAACAGGTCGAGTATTGAGGTCGGTCTGTTCCATCATGTAATGGGCTGGTATGATACAGTTAGAACCCAAGTTACCGGAGAGCAAATGAATTGACGCACCTGCGAGAGTAAGTAAACTGAGACCAAATTAGTATTGATTGTATATCTTACCTGTAACAGCCTATATTATTGTCAACGCAACACATACATACATATCCTTTTGTTTACACACACATACAATCTTTGTCAGTGGAGGCGCAATGGCCCAGTGTTTAGAGCAGCGGACTCGCGGTCATAGGATCGTGGTTTCGATTCCCAGACCGGGCGTTGTGAATGTTTATTGAGCGAAAACACCTAAAGCTCCACGAGGCTCCGGCAGGGGATGGTGGCGAACCCTGCTGTACTCTTCTACCATAACTTTCTCTCACTCTTACTTCCTGTTTCTGTTGTGCCTGTAATTCAAAGGGCCAGCCTTGTCACACTGTGTCACGTTGAATGTCCCCGAGAACTACATTAAGGGTACACGTGTCTGTGGAGTGCTCATCCACTTGCACGTTAATTTCACTAAGCAGGCTGTTCCGTTGATCGTATCAACTGGAACCCTCGACATCGTAAACGACGGAGTACCAACAACAACAACAACAACAACAATAATCTTTGTCACTCTTTCTCTCTCTCTCATACGCACATACACACAATCTGTCTCTGTCTGTATGTATGTCTTTCTTTATCTCTAAGTTGACCCATCAAATAGAAATACCACCAAAGAGGAAGAAGACTCAGTTCGATCTTTGACCGTGTCTATAACTCTGCCTTCCAGATACAAGACAAGGTCACACATTTAGAAAAGGAAAGCGGATATCGTCCTCAGCAATACATGGTTGCTACTTAATTTATTGATACCGGAAAATTCTGAATCCGATATCATCAAACTAATAAAAAAAATAAAATAAAATTTCGACAAAACACAGACTTCTGAAGAAACACTGCACGTAACTACATACAACCTTTAAAGAATCCCAACGTCTACATATTTGCAGACAAATCGAAGAATATATATGAACTATATACCACCGCATACTCTTAACCAGGGGTTATCAACCATTTTTTTTTACTTATGGACTCCTTTGATTCCTATTTTACTTGGATGGACCCTCGTAGCCATTCGATGTTTAAAAAATCTCATTGTACATTTATAATTAAATATTATTAGGACTTGTATAAAAATAAAATATTTTATGTATTATGGACGTATAACCGATTTATTGCCGTGGATCCCCAATTTACCCGGATTTACAAAGGCAATGACCAATCTTAAGAACTAGTGGATTTTACTCACAAGGTATTGGAATCTTATATGTATACCATTCTGCCTAAACAATGGATTTACAAATACATTATCCCTACATTCACTCTCTATTTCCTATCTTATCTAAACTAACTATTGCTTAATCATCCTCTCACACCGTCCCGATGAAGGGATATAATAAATATCCTGGAAACAGCGGTAAGACCTATTTATGAATGTTCTATATTATACACAGCCTTGGTTTATTTTTATCTCCTTACGAAAAGTATCCTTATATATATATATCTATATATATATATATATATATATGGGAGAATATACAAATAATAACAACAGACGAGGACAGGTGGTGTAAATAACAAAAGTATATATTAGTATGACGCTCGGGAATACGGAAAGTCTTTGACGTTTCGAGCTACGCTCTTCAACAGAAAGAATACGGAGACAAGGAGAAAAACACGGAGAAAAAAAATTGAATAGTGTTCAGTCAACGGTCATATATATATATATATATATATATATATATATATATATATATATATATATATATATTAGATCATTCTAACTCATATTTCTAGCAATGTAGGTGTCTTGACACCCTTAGACGCATTTAGTGACGATTATATTTTTGCTTTATGATACCGCATTGCCATATATATATATATATATATATATATATATGTTTTTTTATATTATTAATAAATTGATTAACTTATCAATAATATTCTCAGGAAATCAATATTTAATATTTCGAAAGATATATATCCAATATGACATTGGTAATATTATTGATAAGTTTATGAATTTATTAATAATATAAAAATACATATATATATATTTATTTGCTCAAAATAATAGAGCACTCAATATAAGTTCAGTTACATATTCTTTTAGAATATTACTTATAAAAGTTATATATATGTGTGTGTGTGTGTGTGTGTGTGTGTGTGAGTGTGTGTGTGTGATGGGCGAATACACAGTTTCTGCTTAGCAAATACCACTCACAAAGTTTTCATCAACACAAAGCTTTGGCAGAAGACAATTTTCCAAGGTGCCTCGCAGTGGGATCCAACACGGATCTATTTGGTTGCGAAGCCAATGTCTGAACCACACAACCATGCCTACGAATACATATGCATACATGTATGTGTATACATATATTATTATAAGCATCTACACACACATATATACGTGTATATATATATGTGCATGTGTGTGTATAATTTATGTATATGTATGCGTCTATGCCTATTGTACGAAGAGTTGGACGCCTGCAAATAGAGCATGTATAGCGTAAAACCGTGACCCTTTATGTATTGTGCGCATGCGTGTGTGAAACACGCATGGGTCGTAGTTTGTCTAATGTTACGATTGACTTAGCGAACAAATGATATGGAAAGCTGTTTACTATACAGACACACAATCATTCCCCCTTAATACACATGGTCATCAACATTTTATGTATAAATACATACATACATATATATATATATATATATATATATATATATATATATATATATATATATATATATATATATATATATATATATATATGTATATATATATATATATATATATATATATATATATATATATATATATATATATATATATGTATGTATGCATGTATGTATGCATGTATGTATACGCGCACACACATGTATATACAGATATACATATATATGTATATGAATATATGTATTCATGCAAAGCGCATATAAAAACACATATACGTAATTGGAAAATGGGAATCACATCTATTTACATAAATACGACTTCTGTTCATCTTTGCAATTAATATAATCGCACATGTTAGGATATATATATATATATATATATATATATATATATATATATATATATATATATATATATATATATATATATATAGAGAGAGAGAGAGAGAGAGAGAGCGAGAGAGAGAGATAGATAGATAGATAGATAGATAGATAGATAGATAGATAGATAGATAGACAATACACCGATAGGTTTATAGAAAACTAGATAGATAGATGCATAAGTAGATAAACAGAGAGAGAGAGAGAGAGAGAGAGAGAGAGAGAGAGAGAGAGAGAGAGAGAGAGAGAGGGGAAGATTGAGAGAGAAAGGGACAGAGAGAGAGAGACAGACAAACAAACAGACAGACATATAGACAGACAGATAGATAGATAGATGGATGGATGGACAGACAAACAGATAGATAGATATATAAATTGACAGACATAGATAGAGAGAGGCAGATTATATATATATATATATATATATATATATATATATATATATATATATATATATAATAGATAGATAGATAGATAGATAGATTGAGATAAGTAGGTAGAAAGATCGTAATTAAGACAATCCAATCGCACTACATTTGTATATGAATGTTCATTGTTCCGTATAGCAGATTCTGTTCGCTGCAACCATGTGTTCAGTCAGCTGTAACCATACATAGCAACAACCGCCCCCCTCCAACCAGTCCAACGTCCAATCTTCCACCTTACAATTCAAGGCTGTCTGACCTCACTCTTTCCACCGTTGCATTGATGGCGTATGCAGCGCTGGTAAGTCTTGTTGATGCTGATGCTGATGCTGATGCTGGGTGATGCTTATGTTGGAGTGGGGATGGATCGATGATGGTGTTGTCGAAGACCAATTAAGTCCCCACCCAGACACTGGCATGCTGTCCCATGTTCACTCACGGGTGGAATCTTGTAGTTAGATTCTCAGTGGGAGGTGCTGTTCAAATTTATAATAGCTCCCCCCCCCCATCATACTAACAGCTTATCTAATATATTATTATATTACCTACATTAAAATATACAAACACGCATGCATATGTACATACACACACGCATCTATAGACACATGTATGCATGCATACATGTGTTTCTATTTGTGAGACATGACTCCATTTTGCTTCCCAGACGAACGATACCAAGTTTTTCCTATTCCAAAATCCTAATGACTACAGAAAAACTTGCGTGACGAATTAAATTTATTCACGTCTGTTCTTCTGCTCTTTTCCTTTTAACGTTAATTGTCTCTCAGGTTTTCACTGTTATTTTGATATATACTCACACACACACACACACACACACACACACGTGTATAAATATATGTATGAACATCTATCTATCTATCTATCTATCTATCTATCTATCTATCTATCTATCTATATATATATATATATATATATATATATATATATATATATATATATATATATATATAAGACTATAATTATGTAGTAATACCTCAACAAGTAGAAAAGCAGTCGATCAGTTAAGAGAGTAAAGATAATGTTATAATAAACAGTCACAAATCTTGTTAAATATAGACACCCAGAATTTCCAGGTCGAAATAATAATTTTATTTCGCCATTTTTCAAGACCGTTTCTCAGTTGTCTTCTGAGCAGATAACGTTTAAACAAGAGACGCTGCTAAAGAAGAAGACAAGAAGAAAACACACATGGGAGATAACTAACGTTACAATAGTTCGATGGCAAACAGACGTAAGCAAGATGTTAATGGTTTACTTACTGTCCGGTGGCCTACTTTTAAATTCCGACAAAATGTATTTCTTAAAATGTAGACATACGAATAAAAAAAAAAAAATCTCTCGCTGGAATTTATGGATTCGTTAGAGGTTCTCAAGTTTTTTTAAGAGATACAGTTTTTCAAGAGAACACACGAAGGGACCAGTTTCGACATCAAATGGAGAAAGTCTTCTCCAAAACCAGACGCTATATTAACGGGCCCAAGTATTCAGTATGGGCCCACTTTAACGATACTACTACTGCTACTACTACTACTACTACTACTACTACTACTACTACTACTACTACTACTAATAATAATAATAATAGTTATTATTATTATTATAATAAAGGTTTTAAATTTTGGCACAAGGCCAGTAATTTCGTGGGAAGGGTAAGTCGATTACATCGACACCAGTACTCAACTGGTACTTATTTTTGCGACCCCGGTACTCAAATTGTACATATTTTATTGACTCGAAGAAGATGAAAAGCAAAACGACCTCGGCGGAATTTGCACTCAGACCGTAAGGACGGATGAAATGCTGATTAAGTATTTTGCTCGGCGTGCTAACGATTCCGCCAGCTCGTCGTCTTAACAACAACAACAATAGAAATAATAATAATAATAATAATAATAATAATAATAATAATAATAATAATAATAATAATAATAATAATAATAATAATAATAATAATAATAATAATATTTGTGAGAAGTACGATCTTGAATGGTACGAGTATAAATCAAAACGCTTCACTGAGAATTATGAGTGCAAGATCTTGTGGGATTTTACAATCCGATGTGATTCGGTGGTTGATGCTCGGAGACCAGACATTGTTGTAGCTGACAAAATGAAGAGACAAACCAAGATCATAGATATTGCCATATTTGGAGATGCACGAGTAGATGACAAAG
>NC_142932.1:83624470-83629470 GCF_046866305.1 Octopus bimaculoides
GTTGTCGAGAGGTGATGGGGACAAACACAGGCACAAAGACTCAAACAGACGCACACACACACACACACACACACACACACACACACACACACATGTGACGGTCTTCTTTCACTTTCCGTCCACCAACTCTACTCACAAGGCTTTGATTGGACCGAGGCTATATTAGAAGACACTTACCCAAGATGCCACACAGTGGGGCTCAACCCAGAACTATGTTGTTAGGAAATACAGAGAGAGAGTGAGAGAGGGAGAGAGAGAGAGAGAGAGAGAGAGAGAGAGAGAGAGAGAGAGAGAGAGAGAGAGAGTGAGAGAGAGTTTTGGTTTTGGCTCTTCTTTATAGGATTCAGAAATAAATTATTTACTGATATATGCTGACTGAGCCAGAATAGCTTTGACTGAGGAAAACACACAAGTTCGAAACACCGTTGTCCTAAAGCGCCCGGAGTCTTATGAACACACATTCATCTAAAAGAATATATTGGTTTACTAAGATGAAATGCAACAGCAATTAGCAAATTCACGCCTGAATCTTAACGAATACATTCTTTTTTTCTTTTTTTTTTCTACTGATCCCTTTTGATCGGATTTCTTTTTTCTTAAAGAAAAGCTCTACAGTTGGATTTGTCCCCTCTGTGTGCAGCCCTGTGTGGCTAATAAAAGAAAGTTATCTATCTATCTATCTATCTATCTATCTATCTATCTATCTATCTATCTATCTATCTATTTATCCATCCATCCATCCTTCCGTCCGTCCGTCCGTCCGTCCGTCTGTCTGTCTGCCTGCCTGTCTGTCTGTCTGTCTGTGTGTCTGTCTGTCCGTCCGTCCGTCCGTCCGTCTGTCTGTCTGTCTGTCTGTCTGTCTATCTATCTATCCATCTATCTATCTATCTATCTATCTATCTATCTATCTACCTAGAGCGGGTAAAATTCCCAAGATCCATGGACGTGTTCTCTCCAGCGGTCTTTGTCCTTCATCATCGCTGCCATGTCCTGTGTCTCCCAGAGACCAGTTTCTGTCCTTAAAGCATCAACATATGTCATCCTTGGTCTCTCTCTTCAAGTTTGTCCGTATAGGGGTTCTCACAGGAGCACTGAGTGCAGTATCTTCTCTGTGTTATTTACGAACAAGCTTTTGGGGGGCTCTCGTACAACTCTGAGTTCTTCATCCTCAGTGTATACTGATTAATGTTCAGAACCATCCTCAGCATTCCCGTGTAACACCCATCCACTATCTGTTTATAGAAAACAAAAATGAAGACAGGTGAAGGAAAAAGCTGGTGTATTAGTTTAACGCTTGGAAGAATGAAAAAGCCTAGTACGTTTCGTGCCTACGCTCTTCGACAGGAAGGATGAAATAGAAAAAAAAAACGGAAACAGAAAAAAAATGTATTACTACTACTACTACTACTACTACTACTACTACTACTACTACTACTACTACTAATAATAATAATAATAATAATAATAATAATCCTTTCTACTATAGGCACGAGGGCTGAAATTTTAGGGGAGGAGCAAATCGATTACATCCACTCCGGTACTCAACTGGTACTTATTTCATCGACCCCGAAAGAATGAAAAGCAAAGGCAACCTAGGCGTTATTTGAACTCAGAACTATATACCGCTAAGCATTTTGCCCGACATGTTAACGATTGTGGCAGATTGCTACAACAACAACAACGACGACGACGAAGATGATGACAGTCTCTCTCTCCCTCTCTCTCTCTCTGCAATAATGCCCCAATGGGCTGTAAGAACACTATTTTCTTTTCCCAATTAGTATTCTTCAACAATTATTAATTAACCGAATTATCTTCTGGAATTTAGAAATCTGTGACGTTCACCGTATGTTGGTTATTATTAATCCAACACAAGTAGTTTCAAATACCAATTTAAATCGAACCCAGAATTTGACACGGTCAGAAGTAGCTATGAAACTGATAGCCCTTACATATACATACATACATATTCGTAGAATATTCTACACGATCGTTTGATATGCTGGAAATAGCAGCCAAATCATCTTACAATCAGATTTAAAAACTGGTTACGGCTGTGACGGCTTCGATAATTTATCTTGAACAATATTAGGATGCTCTGAAGCTGCAATGACAAGATCAACAGCCTCTTTCAGCATACATACATACATACATACATACATACATACATACATAAAACTAGAAAGGAGAAAGCTGATTCGAAGACTACAAATTCAAGCCATCACTGGAACTGTAAAAATCTGTAAAACTTTCCAGAAGTTTATCATTTAAGTATATATGAACATGTCTAGATATGTAAATATATTCATGAGAAGACATACATAAAACAAAATACAAATCTGCACGTATACATATATACATGCATACACACACACACACACACACACATACATACATACATACATACAAAAATACCCTGTTGATGTTGTTGAAATTCGAATGAAGATGTCTTGGATCTTGGTTAGAAATCTTCAAACAAAACTGAATAATGACATTCATACATACATGCATACATATATATGGATTGGTACTTTTTATAGACCTCGAAATAATGAATGACAAATTTCACCTCGGCGAGATTTGAACTCAAAGCGCAAAGAGTCGGAACAGATAAAGTAAGGCACTCTACTCAACGTTCTTACGACTCTGCCAAATAGCCATTTTGAAAGGATGGGCAAAATTTTTTAAAAAGTAAAACTGCGACATTGAAATATGTAAATTTAGTTACAGTGTAGCTGAAAAAAAAAAATCAAAACAAAAAACGAGATGGTCACGGATGGAATGCATTTCATTGATCTGCTCAGCCATGGCTGACCTGGGGTTAAACAACAACAACCGTTTCATCATTGCGTCTCAGCACTTGTTTATCTCCATTTCTAAAGAGCTCCCCACCGACCGGATGTGTATTGATTTTTTTTAAAAACATTTTCTCTCTTATTTTATTCAAATTGACTTTAAACGTTTTCACAATAAACAACTACGTTGTGTCTATTGTAATCGAATTTATGTAATGATTTACAGACACACACACACACATGCACACACAATACACATATACACAAACGCATGCAGGCACGCATGCACATGCACAGCGTTCTCAAATTTTCAAAGTTACCGGGTATGACACCGAGAAAAAGAACAAAAACAAAAAAATCTCACAAAAGAAAAAAACAGAAAAAGAAGCAGAAAATAAACTATCTTACGCCATTTTCTGAAATCTAAATGTTTCTTTTTAATGTCTTTTATATAAATGAGATTCTGGAAATGATTTTTATGGGTAGAAAAAAACTCCCAAATAAACTGAACATTATAATATAATTTTGTCAGTTGAATGTTTTCAGAATCTATATGTATTTCTTTTGTTTTTGAGTTATTTTTTTTTATAGACATTTTTCTTTTTCGAGAAAACGAAACGAGGAGTTTTTCAATTCAAAATAAGCTCACTTGAAATGCTTGTGCCTAACTCAAATTTTCATTTTTCTTTTTAGAACATACAAAAAAAAAAAAAAAAAAAAAAAAAAAAATTAAATAACACTAACAAGTTTTTAAATTATAATTCTGTTTATTTTTTTAAAAATTTATTGATTTTCTTTTCTGCAACTATATTAGCTTTTAAATTTAATTTTCTAATGCTAGCAACTCGTAGAGAAATAGAGTATTTTACTCGAAGTTGATAAAAATTAAAAAATCGGAACTGAAAGCAGTTTAGAAATAAATGCTCTGTTCGTAGAAGGCACGTTTACAGCATAAGTACAGTGGTTAAGAAGGTTGTCTCACGACTGTGTGGATCTGGATTTGATCCTATCACACAGTGCAATGAGCAAGTACATCACATAGAAGCTTGTTTCCCAGTTCAGTTCCATTACGTAGTACTTTGGGCAAATTTCTTCTACAATAGCTCCGAGTGGATCAAAGTCTTGTAAGTGGACTTGTGGATTTGGTATATGGAAATTGAAAGAACCCGTCGTGTATATACATATATATATATATATATATATATATATATATATATATATATATATATATTTGTATGTATGTATGCATACTTGTGTGTGTGATAGTGTGTGAGTGAGACTTTGTGCTTGTGTCTGTCCCCCACAGTCGCTCGACAACTGGTGTTGGTTTGTTTACGTCCTTGTAACTTAGTGGTTCAGCAAAAATGACCAAGAGAATAAGTACCAGGCTTTTATAAAAACAAGTACTGAGGTCGATTCGTTCGACTAAAATCCTCCAAGGCAGTGCCCCAGCATGACCGCAGTCGAATGACTTAAACGAGTTTATATATATATATATATATATATATATATATATATATATATATATATATATATATATATATATATATATATATATATATATATACTTTGATACATGCACACACATCTGCAATACGTTTCTACGAAACAAAAGTCACCTGCTGTATACGAAATCTAAAAATACATGGGAATGATAGAAAGTCAATTCAAACAATTTCAACAATGCTTTTCGTCTTCTTCGAGAATACAGAAAAACGGTATACAATCAAATTAGGCAATAAATCTAATAAATACAACTTAACTAGTAATACACGGATGCTGTTGGAGCCGATTGGTGTTAGTGGCCTCTCAACTTTGAACTTTGTTTGTGAAGTTGGGTTCAAATTAAACCAAGACTATTACAAGATACACGACTGAAAGACATTAATCACCTCCTCTACAAGAAAATTCCTCTCGTAACAAGGTGAATACTATGCGTTAATCCTTTTAATCAGGTAGTGGTATATCTTTCTAGTTTTCAGCAGTTATTTCCTAGAGTGACAGCATTTGTTGTAAGCATATATGTATTGCATAATGTAAGAGTTGTCAAGTACAATGAAATATATTTTACATAGTGTAAACATTCAATGAACAACCCAGTCCAGGGCAAAACTCAGAGTAGACAATTAATTAATTCAATATAATAAACACACATACACACACACACACACACACACACACACACACACACACGTACGCATACAC
>NC_142932.1:83631970-83644470 GCF_046866305.1 Octopus bimaculoides
AGGCATGAGCACCGTTTTTCGAGAAAAGCCGCATTTGGCATGGTTCATCGTGAGGCAGACCGCGCTATTAAAGGCACATTTTCCTCGTGCAAATTAATCGTGCCATTCAGAACGTCCCTCGGGTCGCAGTTTGCTTATGATGGCTCAACGTCGTTACTCATCCAGCCCCCCAAAAATAGCAAGGAAATCTAATTCAAACAACCGTTTAAAAAGGATATTTCTTTCAGACAATGTGGAAGCCACTTCGTTGTCTTTCGTTCAACCTGAAATAGCAGCCAAATCTATCTCAAATGTCACCTTTTTTTAATAACTAATATGAGTGGATAATATGAGTGAATATCTAAGGCGGGATGGTCATAACTAGAACACCTTTGGTCACATGATTATTGGATCAGAGCTGAGCTGGGGCTAAAGCAGCAACAGCAATGAAACTTCGTGCTCACCTAATTTATTACAAACAGCAGCCAAATCAGATCTTACAAACTTAAAAAAGGATACACTGAATCATATAATCCGAGGTGGACTTAGGCTCGTAGTACGTTGATGTAGTCGGGATGTGGTGGTTCTGATGGCATGGAGTTAGTTTTATATTATATATTATGTCTATGTCTGTGGAGGCGCAATGGCCCAGTGGTTAGGGCAGCGGATTCGTGGTCATAGGATCGCGGTTTCGATTCCCAGACCGGGCGTTGTGAGTGTTTATTGAGCGAAAACACCTAAAGCTCCACGAGGCTCCGGCAGGGAGTGGTGGCGAACCCTGCTGTACTCTTTCACCACAACTTTCTCTCACTCTTACTTCCTGTTTCTATTGTGCCTGTAATTCAAAGGGCCAGCCTTGTCACACTCTATGTCACGCTGAATATCCCCGAGAACTACGTTAAGGGTACACGTGTCTGTGGAGTGCTCAGCCACTTGCACGTTAATTTCACGAGCAGGCTGTTCCGTTGATCGGATCAACTGGAACCCTCGACGTCGTAAGCGACGGAGTGTCAACAACAACAATGTCTATGTCTAGTTGTAGTTTAGCCCCAGGTTAACTCTGAACCAGCAGATAGAACAATAACCGAAGATGGTCCAGCTGTGACCATCCTGCTATTTGTCCAGGCTTGTGAACTAAGGAATATTTGACTGTTATTTCAAGCAGATCAAGTGAGCACAAAGGGACTCCATTGTTGACTCCGTCGTCTGTGTTTCGTTCGTATGCATAGAAGACGGATAGATGGGAACGGCGGGGTACAAATAAGAAAGGAGGGTGTGGTCGATATAGACGGCACAAAATATTGATCTTTGGCTGAGGAATGAAGGAGGGTGTATATAGAAAATACGCATAGCTTATTGATCTCTGGTTGCAGAGTGACAAGAATCACTGCGCCACTTCCCTTTACTACAGCAAAGAAAATATATTTAAACATATCATTTTTAATGAAATGTAACAACAATGATATATAATTGATAGTAAAGAGTTAAATGTGTGTGTGTGTGTGTGTGAGAGAGAGAAAGAGAGAGAGAGAAAGAGAGAGAGAGTGTGTGTGTGTATACATGTATGTGTGTGTGTGTGTGTGTGTGTGTGTGTGTGTGTGTTTACGTATACATAATGTAATATTGGAAATAATAGCTTGAAATTATAACGAAAATATTTCTTTGTGTAAAACATTTTTAGCAAAGAGCTCAATAAATATAAAAAGATTCATACTTAGAACAATAATGGAATATAATGAACTAAAAGGAAAGGACACTTTTAAATTAAAGTAATTGTCTGTCTGTCTGTCTGTCCGTATGTCTGTCTATCTATCTATCTATCTATCTATCTATCTATCTATCGATCTATCTATCTATCTATCTATCTATCTATCTATCTATCTATCTATCTATCTCTAACTGTCTGTCTATCTGTCAATCTATCTATCCTTCGGTCTATCTAAATGTCTGTCTGTCTACCTAGCTACATATATACACATACATACACAATTGCGTCTCTGGACATTTGTTATGTTTCGTGGCAAGGGTATGGCCATTAGCGTCCTTCCATTATCAAAAGGGATGAGAAGACAGATAGAAAAGAGTTTTCTATATTCGAGTGTCTAAGTTTTAATAACACACACATACATACATGCATGCATGCATACATAAAACATAAGTACATACATACGTACATACAAACTGCGAGGTTGAGTTTCACAGTTTACAAAGTCTTAAGTAATAGAAAAGAAATGAATCCAACGATTTTGTGTTTATACTTAAACATGAAATATAAAGGTTCTTTGTGCTGGTTGACAGTAGAAGACGTTTTTTAGAATGGAGTGTGTAACAGTATTATTTAAGGCTATTCGATGTCTACTTCTTAAGCTGTTTTGAAATATTTCCACAAAAAATTGTGATGAGACATTAAAACTATAACCTTTTTTGTTTGTTTTGAGTGTGCATCAACATGGCACTAGTTTATCTACTATTTAGCGGTTAGGAATTTTATATTTCAACAAACATTCATGGCGATAAAATATTAGCTCTGAACAGACGTTTAAGATAGATTTCCCATGAAGTAATAGTTTTCTCTGAAGTACATAGATCACAGCCGTTCTTACCCTAATTATAAGGTTTGGCATGTTCCTATATACGTCCCAAATAATTTTATAATTTATGATATTAACATTTCTTCAAGATCAAATGTAATTCGACAATCTTGTGTCAAATAATCTTTCATGATTTATAAAAGATGTTATCAGGATCTGAATCTTCACTTAAAAGAATTTTTATCAAGAAACAGTATAATCCTTAGAAACTAAACAACTAGCTGTATGTATTTTTGAATAATAAATAATCAATTTCGAAAAACATTATTTCATGGACAGTAACAGATCCCCAAAGTCACAATATGTGAAGTTTCAGCTTAAAATATGTCATATTATGTTACTTACTCTATCTCGTGCATTGAGTTCTTTTTGGTTCTGAATTGTTTTACACTATTGTTTATTTCTTTATATACATATATTTAGATATGTATGCGTATGTATATATATATATATATATGCATACGTATATGTGTGTATGTGTGTGTACACATATCTATGCATATATATGCACGTACACATATATATGTACATATGTATTTATATATATGTATATATATATATATATATATATACATATATGTATATATAATACAATTTATATGATATAACGCACACATGCACATAGACACACATATTCACGCGCATTCACAAAAACTCCCTGGCAGTGAAAAAATAAAAAGGAAAACGAGACAACTCTATAACAAAAGGAAAATTAAATGAAATGTGGAGGTCCTATAGAAATAGGGGCCAAACAGAAAAAAATGGCTCCATAGGAAGGGCTACAGGCTGTGGGCAAACAATCGTGTCAATGATAGAAATAAAAGTTATTATACAATGTTTTGTTATTAAATAGATGGGGCAGTTTTCTGCGTATATGCATATGTGTAATGTTAATGTATATTTATGTACTATGAGGTGTATTATGTGTATGTATGAGCGTTTGTGTTGTAGCTGGTGTGTATGTATGTGTATGTGGAGTGTACAAGCATTTGGCATTGTGTACGTATAGCTCTATGTATACGGGTTAATGAGTAGGTATATGCATATCATTGAGTATACGTTAGTGGGTGTATCAACATACAAACGTATACGGGTATCGTTTTGTGTATATGTATGTGTATGCGCGTGCTTGTGTGTGTGTGTGTGTGTGTGTTTGTGTCTATGGTTGCATGTAACCAGGATGTGTGCAAGCAATGGTGTATGTACATGTTCCAATGCACGTGGGAGTGTGCATAAAGAACACATGTGCGTAAGTGCGCTCGCGAGCATGCGCACGCGAGTATGTAGGTCTGTGAACGAGGTTGAGTGTGTGTGTGTGTGTGTAAGCGTGTCTGTATGCATGTACGCTTACGTCTGCATGTACGCGTGTATAAACGCACGTGCACTAAATTGTCAATACTAGTACACATGTATACATAAGCAAAAATATAGACAAACACACAGGTATACACACACACACACACACACACACACAAAGACAGAGAGAGAGAGAAAGAGAGAGGTGGAGAGAGAGAGAGGAAGAGATGTAATTGCATGTGTAAGTGCATTTTTATGCATTTGTATAAATCTATTTCTGTGTTTGTATGTATGTGTGTGGGAACGTGACATCTTCCTCATTGCCAGGAAGAGTGAGACGTATCTGTGTGTGCGCGCGTGCGTGATTATGTGAGTATTTGCACATGAGTAGTAGTAGTAGTGGTGGTGGTGGTGGTGGTGGTGGTATTGATGGTGTTGGTCTCAATACATGTGTTTGCTGTTTAGTAGAAAAAAAAGACGCAAAAAAATGGAGACCAGCTGTGGGCACACGTAAGTTGCGTACTTTAGTGCTACAGACAGATACATAGACCCCCCCCCCCACACACACACATGTATACACACATACACATATATACTTTCTCATACACATATATGTATATAAATAATAGACCCTATTTCCCGCTATTGTTGTGTATTGCGCTTGATTCATTCCTCAATGGTTGTTCAGCCAATATATAAACCATTTCATAAATCTTTCTTTGTTGTTGCTGTTGTTGTTGTAGTTGTTGCCATAATATACAAAACAACAATTCCATAACAATAGAGACGGTGAGAGGAGGGGAGACTTTCACCCTCACTTTTTTGTACAATTATTTCTATTTTCTATTCTAATACGTTAAATAAGCTGACAATTAAAAGTTCACCCTGCAGGACACCGAGTTTGTCACACATTTTCTTTGCGTTCCTTTTCTTCTTTTCTTTTTTTATATTTTTATTGTTCTCTTGTTCTCTTTTCTTGCAATGTAAGAGTGAAAAAAAGATGACTGTCTGTCTGTATGTCAATCTAAGTGCCTGTCTATCTGCCAGTTATATATTCTAAAAGTTAGTAAAGGGGAGGGGTGTGTGCTGCATTATTGCTTTTCCCAGCCCCTCCTAAATTGGCGAGGCTTAAGTAGCTGATGCCCAGTCTGGACATCTACAGAGTCAGTGTGAGATGGGAATCAATTTTAGTTTGAATGATTTTATAAACAGACTGGGTTCTAATAAGGGTATCGAAGGACTATGTAGCAGAGGTATATCGGGTAGGGTGTTAGGTCTAGCAGCTAATGTACACTGGGCACCCCTACTACAATACTCTTCCGAACGAGCCTGCTACATATTCTATCGGTGTCCAGGCCCGACAGATTAGCATTGATACACACCCGATACACCCCGTCACTATCCAAATCCACCCGATTTACCCGATCCTAACGATACTCATCCACTCGATCCGCTCCCTTACCCTCTAGGCCCACCTCTAGGCCATCACATCACCGTTCAGATACACCCGATCCATACCATCACTATCTGTAGCCACCCGATACCTCGCTATCACCATCCAAATTCACTCAATCCAACCCATTACCAAACATATACACTCGATTCACCCGATCTACTCCATTCTGTCCGCAAATATCCGATGCACGCCATCGCTATCCATACCCACCCAATGCACCCTTTCACCATCCATATCCACTCGATCCATTCTTTCACCATCCAGAACCATCCGATTTACTCCATCACTATCCAAACCTACCCGATTCACATCGAAGACCACCCGATCCATCCGATATATTCCATTACCGTAAACATCTACCCGATTCACCCCATCATCATCCAGGCCAACCAGATACATTCCATTATCGTACAGACCCACTCGATCTACCCACACCAACCATCCAGAGACACTCGGTCTACTTATCTTCCCACCACATATTGTTTACACTCAATCAATCATTTAGCAGATCCCTTCTGAAACATTTCACCCAATCCTTCTGCTTAACATTTGTATCCCGCTGGACCTCGCTCACATTTTCCCCAATATAAATCGACCAACAGGTCTTCAACTGCTTCAGTTGCTAAAGAATGGATATAGGTATACTCGACCACATTTTAATAACTGAAGGCGAGATACTTAGCGGTATTTCGTCTGCCGTTACTCTCTGAGTTCAAATTCCGCTGAGGTCGACTTTGCTTTTCATCCTTTCGGGGGTCGATAAATTAAGTACCAGTTACGCACTGGGGTCGATATAATCGACTTAATACTTTTGTCTCTTCTTGTTTGTCCCCTCTATGTTTAGCCCCTTGTGGGCAATAAAGAAATAAGAATCGTTAGCACGCCGGGCGAAATACTTAGCGGTATTTACGTTCTGAGTTCAAATTCCGCCGAGGTCGACTTTGCCTTTTATCCTTTCGTGATCGATAAATTAAATACCAGTTGCGTACTGGGGTCGATCTAATCAACTGAGAGAGAGAGAGAGAGAGACAGACAGACAGACAGAGTGAAAGACAAAGAGAGAGAGAAAGACAAAGAGAGAGAGAGAAAGACAAAGAGAGAGAGAAAGACAAAGAGAGAGAGAAAGAGAGAGAGAAAATCCAGCAAGTTTCTTAACTCTAGGCATACTTGATATAAACAGACGATAGTCTTCACAAATTTTTACAACTAAAGTTGGTGTGTATACACGCGAGTGTGTATTTGTATATATATATGTGTGCATGAGGGCGCGTGACCAAGTGGATAATAATGATGATGCACTCTCAATCGCGGGTTCGATTCCCGGGCGTGGCAGTGTGTTGTGTTCTTGAGTAAAAACTCCTCATCTCTCGTTGCTCTGCGATTATTTTGACACCTGACGTGTGGTACACCGTACACCTGGTCAGGTAATGTCGATTTGATGGAGGGGCTGAACTAATGTACACCACACACATTTGATCGCTATGAATAAATCGTCAGAGCAGGTTATACGACAGGAGTGTCCACGATGAGTTTCGCATACCACAGCATAAAGACAAAGTTATCCAAGAGTTTCCAACCACTATGGGGTTAACAAACCATGACTATGAAGCGAACGTCTTATCCAGTCGGTCATATCTGCGTCCGAATTAAAGACGGTTATAGATATTTGAATCAACCAAGTGTTAACAAGGTTCAACGTTGTTTAACGTCGGCGATCGGACGACAATGGGGAGCTTTTTCAAAGTGATATGGACGTGGGCAAGGTTCAACGTTGCTTAACGTCGGCGATCGGACGACAATGGGGAGCTTTTTCAAAGTGATATGGACGTGGGCAAGGTTCAACGTTGTTTAACGTCGGCGATCGGACGACAATGGGGAGCTTTTTCAAAGTGATATGGACGTGGGCAAGGTTCAACGTTGCTTAACGTCGGCGATCGGACGACAATGGGGAGCTTTTTCAAAGTGATATGGATGTGGGCAAGGTTCAACGTTGCTTAACGTCGGCGATCGGACGACAATGGGGAGCTTTTTCAAAGTGATATGGACGTGGGCAAGGTTCAACGTTGCTTAACGTCGGCGATCGGACGACAATGGGGAGCTTTTTCAAAGTGATATGGACGTGGGCAAGGTTCAACGTTGCTTAACGTCGGCGATCGGACGACAATGGGGAGCTTTTTCAAAGTGATATGGACGTGGGCAAGGTTCAACGTTGCTTAACGTCGGCGATCGGACGACAATGGGGAGCTTTTTCAAAGTGATATGGACGTGGGCAAGGTTCAACGTTGCTTAACGTCGGCGATCGGACGACAATGGAGAGCTTTTTCAAAGTGATATGGACGTGGGCAATTGTAAAGTACTGTGGAAACTCCACTACCACCACCATCGTCATCACCACGACAACGACGACGACCGCCACCATCATCGTCGTCGTCGTCATCATTATCATCATCTACACAAGTATAATACGCACACACACACACACACACACACACACACACATGCACAGACAGACACACACACACACGCACACATATAAGGTAGACAGCTATATTGAACGCGAATATGTATGCAAGTATGTATGTATGTATGTATGTATGTATGTATGTATGTATGTATGTATGTATTGTACTGCATGTGCGGGTATGCATGTTGATTGTATGTGTACATGTATGTAAATGTATGCATGTATTTATGTACATGTCTGCGTACAGAAAATAGTAGTAGTAGTAGTTAATAACAGCAGTAGCTCCGACAGTCATAGGGTGGTGAGGGTGCGGTCATTATTATGATTTTGATTGGTTAGTCAGATGACAACAAGGAAGGTTCCGGTCTCTTGCTCCGCCCACCACAATTTAAATAAATTTTGTAAGTAAATCAATAAGATCAATATATCGACGATTCACAGCTGGGGGGAGAGTCTTTTTTTGTTTTGTTTTTTTTTGCATAAATTAGGATGGATACGGGTAGCTGAGTTTCTACGATCTGCTAGAAGTTCTAGCTAAATGTTCTTCAAATAAACATAAGCAACAGCAAGCATACAACAGGAATATCCCAGCCACGTGGGTACATTGCTATCATTGTATATATATATATATCACGTGACGCACGTACAGCTTCTCGGCTTATGGTCTATGCACGTGTATGTCTACTTATTCTATCGATCACTTATGCCGAACCGCTAATTTACGGGGACGTAAACACACCAGCGTCGATTGTCAAGCAATGTTGGGGCGACAAAGACAGAAACACACAAACACACACACACACACACACACACACACACACATTCGTCTGGTTTCTTTCAGTTTCTATCTACCAAATCTACTTACAAGGCTTTGGTCGGTCAGAGGATATAGTAGAAGACACTTGCCCAAAGTGCCACTTATTCTATTGGATCTTTTGCCGAACCGCTAAGTTACGGGGTCATAAACACACCAAAATCGGTTGTCAAGTGATGGTGGTAGGACAAATACACCCACCCCCACACACATATGACGGGTTTCTTTCAGTTTCCGCCTGCCAAATCTACCCACAAGGCTTTGGTCGTACCGAGGTTATAGTAGAAGACACTTGCCCAAGGTGCCACGCAGTGGAACTGAACCCGGAACCATGTGGTTGGGAAGCAAGCAACTTACCACACAACCACTCCTGCGCCTACACACACACACACACACACACACACACACACACACACACACATATATATAAGTATATATATATATATATATAGCCAATAAAAACACGCACTGTATATTTGGTGTTAATTTGCTTCAGCTTTATATTACATTATATAAATGGCTGATAGTTAGCAAGGTGAGACACACATAAGAAAGAAGAAAGCAAAGGACCACTGATGAGGTCACAGAAGTGTGACGAAAGAACTCTGGCCGAAATAGGAATAATGTAATATAATGTAATATAAAGCTGAAGCAAATTTACACCAAATATACAGAGCGTGTGTTTTTATTGACAAAACTGGCAATATGACCATCCCCAAGTACAACAACATATATATATATATATATATATATATATATATATATATATATATATATATATATATATATATAAGATTGTGTTGTCACGACTGGAACGCCTTCGTTCATTGGACTGCTATACCATTATTGACCTGGGCTAAACAAATCTATACACAAAAGGTAGACATTACACATACACACACACACACACACACACACACACACACACACACACACACACCTCCATATATACAGAAATATAGATACATCCATAGACTCTCTCTCTCTCTCTCTCTCTCTCTTTCCCTCTCTCTCTACACAGACACACATATATGTACATACACACACACACATACACTGACACACGTGCAATCACTACGTAATGTTAGTTTGTATGTGTGAGAGAGAGTGTGTGTGTGCGCATTAGCGTGTATTCAAGCTGGTCTCTTTGTCTGTGTGTTCGTTAGCCTGTATGTTAAGGTAAATGGCGCGTGCGTGCATGAGCGTGTTAACATATATGTATGCCTGTATTAGTATATACGAGGGGTCGACGAACTGGGGTAAATTACCCAAAGTAGGGTAAAAATGAATTTGTTGTGAGTAATGAGGACTCATTAGACATAAGTAAGATTATATATTAAAAAAACAAAACAAACTGTTCTTTGAATAAACCGTTTGAATTTAAAGAATCTATGATCTTCGAATTAGCGTAAATAAATATATCTTGGAGTAAATTGGTTAAAAATGTTCCCCGACCCCTGATATGTAAATGTGTGGGCGTGTGTGCGTGTATATATGTATGTATATATATATATATATATATATATATATATATATATATATATATATATATATTGTGTGTGTGTGTGTGTGTGTGTGTGTGTGTATTGATAGGAAGGACAACAAAAGAAAGAAAGGGACCACGATATAATGTAAATAGAGGAATTTATCTGTAAAAATATGTGACATTTATTCGGTAGCCATGATAAAATTCCGAGTGTCGGATGCCGGGGCGGAAACCCACGCCGCCGCGGCATCCAAATCTCGGAATTTTATCATGGCTACCGAATAATTGTCACATATTTTGCATATATATATATATATATATATATATATATATATATACACACACACATATAATTTAATTTATATAAGGGCATTACTATACAATAATGCCTCGCGCTTAGAGGGACTTCATAAGTCAAAACTATCAAAATAAGCACATTTTTACCGATCGCGAGGGAATGCAACTTTCAAAGCTAACCTCCTAAAAAACTGATACACATCATACATGTTTGAATGTTATACAAGTATGGATGTCCATATGAACAACATACTAGTATATGTATGTTTGAGGGAATATATGTCATGCCTGTGTTATTATGCGTGTGTTTATGTACATCATATATGTGTATATATGCATGCACTTTATGCGTGTGTACATACATCATACATGTGAACCTGTATGTATGTATGTAAAAGTAGGTACTGTTTTGCGTCCTAGGACGCATAGAGCCGGTTGCCCTGTTGCCATGATGTATAAGAAAACCGAGATCACAAAACCGCCGCGTCTGGACGGGTCGCTAGTCTTTCGCAGAGTTACGCATAAACAGCTAAATGAACTGGAGCAACGCGAAATGAAGTGCTGCTTTGCTCAAGAATACAGCGCACCGGCCCGTCCGGGAATTGAAACCACGATCTTGCGATTGTGCGTGCAACACCCAAACCACAAGTGGAGGCGCGTGGCTTAGAGGTTTGGGTGTTGGAATCATAATCGTAATATTGTGGTTTCGATTCCTGGATCGGGCGACGCGTTGTGTTCTTGAGCAAAACACTTCATTTTCACATTGCTCCAGTCCACTCAGCTGGCAAAAAAGAACAATCCTGTGATGGACTGGTGTTCCGTCCAGGTGGGGAATATATACGGCATAAAACCGGGAAACCCTTCCTTTCGAGTCCGCATGACTCGAAAATATAACTTTACTTTTACCTTTATCCTAACCACAAAGCCATGCACCTGCACTGTAGATGTATACCAGCGCTTCTTAAACTATGGGTCACGACCCCAAATGGGGTCGCGAAACGAAATTCTGGGGTCGCGAAAATTAAATGCAAGCACTTGAATTTCAGTTCATATGTTATTTCAAAAACGCACAAATCTTAAAACTACTTTTATTTTGATGAATAATATCGCTACGTTTTTTTTTTTTATATGTATATTGTTCAGCGAAAAAATAAAAGATTTATGTATTTATTTGTATGTTTCGTTTCATATTTAATATCTGGGGTCTCGAAAAATCTCGTGATGAAAAACAGGGTCATGAATGTTTTTAAGAAGCGCTGATGTATACCATACATATACATGTATGTTATGCATGTATTATCTACATGTATGTTATGCATGTATTATCTACATGTATGACGTAATGTGTGCAAATATGCTATTGTTCAACTCTCGATCTGTCCTGATCTAGCAAATCTCCTTTAAAAGACATTCCAGTTTTGACCATCCCATCTTTTATTCAGGTTTAGTATAACTTCGTCTACATTACCGAAAGCAGCCTTTCACTTTGTTTTTTTGTTTTTTTTTAATATCAGAGTGTGATTTCAGGGGCAGCTAGTATTTATGTACAAGCAATGAGGTACGTCACTCAGTCTGAGGCAGATATTGTCCTCTAGAGCAGTGCTCCGCAACCTGTATGCCGCGACACACCGGCGTGTCACGAGATGATGTTTGGTGGGCCGCAGTGTAAACTGAATATAATTTTTCCCCTATACTTTTAGTTATATTTTCAGTTCAGGTGTTCTGCTGAATTCTGAAAAGAATATAAGTGTACCGCAAGTAAAAAAAAAAAAAAAAGGTTGCAAAGCACTGAAATAGATTAATAATGGTTTCTAATTTTTGGACAAGGTCAGTAGACTCGGGGTGAGGCGGGGTGAGGTGGGGTGAGGTGGGTTGGGGCGATTAAATCGATTACATCAACTCCAGTGCTTAAGCAGTATTTATTTTATCGATCCAGAAAGGATAAAAACTAAAATCGACCTTAGCAGAATTTGAACTTAGAACGTAAAAACAGACGAAGTTAAGCATTTTGCCCGGCGTGCAAATTTTGGTTTCAAATTTTGACACAAAGCCACCACTTTTATGGGGGAGAGGCTAAATCGATTACATCGACCCCCAGTACTCAACTGGTACTTATT
>NC_142932.1:83654470-83659470 GCF_046866305.1 Octopus bimaculoides
CCGCTACGTTCTGAGTTCAAATTCCGCCGAGGTCGACTTTGCCTTTCATCCTTTCGGGGTCGATAAATTAAGTACCAGTTGAGCACTGGGGTGGATGCAATCGACTTAATCCCTTTGTCTGTCCTTGTTTGTCCCCTCTATGTTTAGCCCCTTGTGGGCAATAAAGAAATAGGTATTTCGTCTGCCGCTACGTTCTGAGTTCAAATTCCGCCGAGGTCGACTTTGCCTTTCATCCTTTCGGGGTCGATAAATAAATTAAGTACCAGTTGAGCACTGGGGTGGATGCAATCGACTTAATCCCTTTGTCTGTGCTTGTTTGTCCCCTCTATGCTTAGCCCCTTGTGGGCAATAAAGAAATAGGTATTTCGTCTGCCGCTACGTTCTGAGTTCAAATTCCGCCGAGGTCGACTTTCCCTTTCATCCTTTCGGGGTCGATAAATTAAGTACCAGTTGAGCACTGGGGTGGATGCAATCGACTTAATCCCTTTGTCTGTCCTTGTTTGTCCCCTCTATGTTTAGCCCCTTGTGGGCAATAAAGAAATAAGAAATAAAGGTAGTACGGTCACGATACGAGTGCCGTTAGTTGCAAGTCTGCTCTGTCAGACGCAATATGGCACTAAACAGTTATAGTAACTATTCCGCCTGCACTTAACACCATCACTCAGCTCGTACTGCGCTAGCACTCTAGCTGCATAACCTGCTGCCAATCCAACTCACACTCTACCACTACTCTAGCTCATTACGCCATTCCACCTCACGATATGTCGACTCTTCCTCTTCTTATACAGCAGTACTCCGAATTACTGGGAAGTACTCCACATCACATTACGACACTCAAAAAAAAAAGAGAGAAAAACAGCAACAACAAATCCACTGAACTCTACACTTGAACGAGGGAGACCTGTGCATGGTCACTCGGCCTGTTAGAAACAGAAATCAATCCTTTCACAAATGATTCCCAACTGACTGACAGCGAAAAATCATGCATACCCACTAAAAAGTACAGACGTACAACCACCCACTCACAAAGATATAAACACATGTATATATATATATATATATATATATATATATGTACGCATTTAAATGTATGAGAGTGTATATATATATATATATATATATATATATATATATATATATATATATATATATATATATATATATGCGTAGCTATGTATGTATGTATGTATGTATAAATTCAAAAAATGGAACAAGAATGCAACAGACGACAATAAAACATCCGGACAGATAGACGATAAAAAGACGGTTAGGAAAAAACAAGGACGAGTCATTCGCAATCTTCTCTCATCAGTCAAGTTTCCAGATTATCCTTACAGTTTCGGTCGGTTACACTTGAGACTGTTCAAATCTGGCTGGCCCAAAAAATTCAAGTTAAGGGCATTAAATTTTGGGGGAGAAAAGCAAGCGAATGTGTACGACAACAAAGACAAAACAAAGAAAGAAAAAACAAACGGAGAAAATGTCACACAATTACAAATACAAACAACAAGAAAATAACAACAGGTGTTTTTCGACTAATAAAGACGAACCAAGTTGAGGTGGCGTGTGTTGACTGAAAGCCTTAAGACAGGAACATAAGAGATGAAACATAAGAGAAGAGACAGGAATATAAGAGATGCTTCGCGGCGGGCAGTCGAGCCAAGAAAAAAAGATCATGCTTGGCCGATAGGTTAAAGGAGAAAAGAAAGGCAAACAATTTGGCAAGACTTGAAAAGGACAGTTGATTTGATTTCGCTATATAGTAGCATACCTATTTGAGAACTTAGAGCGCATACTTATTAGTTTCAGTCACCCTGACGAAAACTCATCATACCTTTATATTTTTGAATAGAATTGATTTTCGATAGTTTTGATCGATTTAAATATTTTTTCTATTTGAAAATTTGGTTATGAAACACGTGGAGTAGTTTTATTATCATTATCCTATGATATTTACTTTGTATTATATTATACTTATTTATTGTGCTTTTACTTATTAATTTTTTCTATATGTGACAGTGGATTTTAATCGATGAGTTCATGAACCTTGGTTCTTTTCCCTAAAACTATATATATAGAGAGAGAGAGATACATAGATAGATAGATAGATAGATAGATAGAGAGAGAGAGAGAGAGAGAGAGAGAGAGAGAGAGAGAGAGAGAGAGAGAGAGAGAGAGAGAGAGAGAAACGTTTTAAATAAAATTTATATTACTTCTCTGGTACCAAAAGTTTCCTACTGGAAAAGATACGCAATTTTTAAATGAGAGTTCGATATTCGAATGACATTCTGCCACTATATTACTGTACGCTAAGCGCAATATTCTCTTTAGAAGTCAAGCATATTGTTGCAGCATCATCCTACAATATTGTGCGTTCTGCTTACTGCATATATTGTTATTCGACCTACATGTTTTGAATCACTGCCTGTGTGTTTCCTTATGATCCAATATTATAATGATAGGTGAATTCACTATACATCGTAACAAACACGGAAGTTATTGCATTATTATATACAAAACTTTACACACACACACACACACACACACACACACACACACACACACACACACACACACACACACACACACACACACAATAAAAGAGAAAAGAATAGAAAAAGAAAATTTTTACTTATTGAGTTTCCATTTTCTTTGTGGTGTGCATACACTCTACTGCAACCATGTTCATATGTTTATGTATGCACACACACACACACACACACACACACATGTACAAATTAGTTATGCAGATTCTTTAAGAATCAAGGCGCATCAACATGTAAGACACCAGAAAATGGTTAGGCACAAACATGTAGAGATCACAGTGAAATAAAACAACGTTTAATTTAAATAAAATTCTACTAGACAGCTGCCGTAAATTTTAAACACCATTCGTGTTCATTTTACACACACCCACACACACACACACACACACACACACACACACACACACACGCGCGCACACACACATATGTGTATATATATATCTTTCTATCTAGCAACCAATCTATATCTTCATGCAAACACATGCATACAAAAATTTTTACCGAAAAGAAGGCAAAACTGAGCCCAACATTCTTTTATTAACTGATATAGATCGTTGGAATTGAATTCCTTGGCAGCGAAACGCTTCGAATATCGGAACATTTCATCCTGTTCCGTTTCATGGCATGGTAAATAATGCGTTCCATGTGGTTGCAATGTCACTGAGTGCCTGACTAAAGAGCAAGTATAGGCTGTACGACAGTCACAGCCTATTTCCAGAAGATGACACCATTGAGAAGGCCAATGTGCACGGCGAGTGGAATGGACGAATTTATTCTGAGGAGTTAGAAACCGTGAGCTCGTTGCAGAATTGAACTGAGAGCAGAATATATTACAAAATATAGTGAAAGACTTTGGGTATTGAAAAGTGCGAGCGAAGTGAGCCTTGGTAATTAACGCCTGATTTCATGGAGAGATGGGTGGAACTTTGTCCTGCCTGCTGGAAGGAAATGTTTGGAGCCAATGAAGATACCTTTTTTTTAAAAAAATTAAATCTGATCTGGTGAGAGGGAATCTTTGTGACACATAAACGAAAACCCAGTTTATGGAATATTGTCATATCTCTTCTCCAAAACCCTTAGAAGTTCAAGAGCTATCGATTGTCATGATGGAAATCATGGTGACTGTCCTAGGAGATATGACAAGTACATGATTCTCCTTGATTTTCTGGAATGCATCTGTATCGTGAATAGCGGGCGGTACATTGAAACACTCAGAAAGCTTAGAAAAGCCGCTAGGGCGAAGAGACCGAGCAAGAATCCGAAAACGATTCACGGTTAACCATGGAAATGCGCGACCACACGCATCTTCGGCAACAAACCAGGTAATAAGCAAATTGGAGTGGTCAGTGGTTCCCCATCCACCATACTGCTTGGATTTTGCTTTTTCGGCTTCCATCTGTTCGTTGCAATGAAGATAATTCGAGGACAACAACTTGATGACAGAGCTGCAGTGAAAGCGACTACAAAGAAGTTGATACAATTATGCATAACCGAATCTTTTTCAAAGAGGATTCGAAAGCTTGGTTCAACGGAGACGTAGATGCATCGCTTATGAAGGAGACTATGTTGAATAGTACCTTTGTACAAAGGAAGAGCTATTCAACCAAATTGTGCAATTTGAGCGACATACGTCAGTTAATAAAACAGTTATGCTCACTTTTGCGTTAGTTTCGGTATAGCACCCGTGTGTATGTGTGTGCATGTGTGTGTGTGAGTGTGGGTGAGTGTGTGTGAGTGTGTGTGCCTGTATATATGTAAACATGTAAAGAAGATGGACAAAAATTGGGAGGCAGAAGGATAATCACATAGAGATGTGGCAGATAGGCGAAGAAAAACTTACATAGATGGACTTATGAATAACTAACTAGCTAGGCAGAGAAATAGATAAAGAGACTGAAAACAAAAGGCAAAACAAAAGAAAACAAAAGAAAAAAACAAAACAAGAAAGAAAGACAAATACATAGATAGATATTCTTAAATAGCAAGTGATGTCGGTAAATAACTTGATTGATAGTCAGATAGCAAGATAGATTGACAGATTAAACGGCTAGCAAGCTATATAGTTTCATAGATTGATTGATAGAAAGATAGGTACATAATAAGTTAGGCAGATAGAGAGCAAGATTGATAGATAAGAAGAATAGATTGATAGACGGGCGCAAATAGAAAGAGATAGATAGATAGATAGATAGAGAGAGAGAGAGAGAGAGAGAGAGAGAGAGAGAGAGATGAAGCAAATGAACAGACAGTTACGCAGAGAGGTAGAGAGAAATAAGGAGACTGACTGACAGACTATGATGTAATATAAAATACTACCATCATGGTTTATATAATACAAAATGATTATCGATAATAAAACCGCCCTGTCCCTTCAGTTGCGTATATATGTGTATGTGCGTGCGTGCGTGTTTGTGTGTGTGTATGTGCGTGTGTGTGTGTGTGTGTATTTCTGTG